>NW_027656072.1:0-182845 GCF_964235325.1 Thermobia domestica
CGTTCATTTTTTAGTGCAAATTGTAGTAATTTGTGCATTTGTTTTCCCATGATGATGTGTAGAACATTTAGTTAGCATATTTGGTTGAGATTTGGAAAAAATATACAGGGTGATGCAAAATTCAGCTTTGTAGTACAGAAAGTTTAAATTGGTTTTCAAAATGTGAACAAAGTGCATATATTAACGAATGCCCTGTATGTACTTGTGAATGGCACAGTAACATATTCCTCTTTTATCATTCGTTAACCACAGTATGGTGTGTCAAAGCCACATATAATGGAATCGAATCTGTTTTATTTTGAAAAAACTAAAAAAGAGAAACAAACGTTATAAGAGGAATTTTAATGTTTCTTCAAGGCAAAGGACACTTATCGCAACAGGACAAAATGGAGGGGTTTCCTCTTCAATTTTACATTTCTTTCGTCAAAATATGTAAATAACTTTGGGAGATATGGCGAATAGTATGTAGTATATAGAAACAATGGATAACAATATAATATATATGTAGAATGACATATGCTATATTGTTGAATAGTTGCCTAACAACATATATACCAAATAGGAGAGTTTTTTAAAAAAATTGAAGAAATTAGTGGTTGAAGCCATATATTCTCCAGTTACAACGAGTGTCACGTGGTCTCATCAGCCGTGAGAGGGTTAACTATTTCTTCTAAAGAAACAGGTACTACGTTCATTTTTTAGTGCAATTTGTAGTAATTTGTGCATTTATTTTCCCATGATGATGTGTAGAACATTTAGTTAGCATATTTGGTTGAGATTTGGAAAAAATATACAGGGTGATGCAAAATTCATCTTTGTAGTACAGAAAGTATAAATTGGTTTTCAAAATGTGAAGAAAGTGCATATATTAACGAATGCCCTGTATGTACTTCTGAATGGCACAGTAACATATTCCTCTTTTATCATTCGTTAACCATAGTATGGTGTGTCAAAGCCACATATAATGGAATCGAATCTGTTTTATTTTGAAAAAACCAAAAAAAAGAAACAAACGTTATAAGAGAATTTTTAACGTTTCTTCAAGGGCAAAAAACACTTATCGCAACAAAACAAAATGGAGGGGTTTCCTCTTCAATTTTAGCTTTATTTCGTCAAAATATGTAAATAACTTTGGGAGATATGGCGAATAGTATGTAGTATATAGTAACAATGGATAACAATATAATATATATGTAGAATGACATATGCTATATTGTTGAATAATTGCCTAACAACATATATATACCAAATAGGAGAGTTTTTAAAAAAAATGAAGAAATTAGTGGTTGAAGCCATATATTTTCCAGTTACAACGAGTGTCACGTGGTCTCATCAGCCGTGAGAGGGTTAACTTTTTCTTCTAAAGCAACAGGTACTACGTTCATTTTTTAGTGCAGTTTGTAGTAATTTGTGCATTAGTTTCCCATGATGATGTGTAGAACATTTAGTTAGCATATTTGGTTGAGATTTGTAAAAAATATACAGGGTGATGCAAAATTCAGCTTTGTAGTACAGAAAGTTTAACTTGGTTTTCAAAATGTGAAGAAATTGCATATATTAACGAATGCCCTGTATGTACTTCTGAATGGCACAGTAACATATTCCTCTTTTATCATTCGTTAACCACAGTATGGTGTGTCAAAGCCACATATAATGGAATCGAATCTGTTTTATTTTGAAAAAACTAAAAAAGAGAAACAAACCTTATAAGAGGAATTTTAACGTTTCTTCAAAGGCAAAGGACCCTTATCACAACAGGACAAAATGGAGGGGTTTCCTCTTCAATTTTAGCTTTATTTCGTCAAAATATGTAAATAAGTTTGGGAGATATGGCGAATAGTATGTAGTATATAGTAACAATGATTAACAATATAATATATATGTAGAATGACATACGCTATATTGTTGAATAGTTGCCTAACAACATATATATACCAAATAGGAAAGTTTTTTAAAAATTGAAGAAATTAGTGGTTGAAGCCATACATTTTCCAGTTACAACGAGTGTCACGTGGTCTCATCAGCCGTGAGAGGGTTAACTATTTCTTCTAAAGCAACAGGTACTACGTTCATTTTTTTGTGCAGTTTGTAGTAATTTGTGCATTAGTTTCCCATGATGATGTGTAGAACATTTAGTTAGCATATTTGGTTGAGATTTGTAAAAAATATACAGGGTGATGCAAAATTCAGCTTTGTAGTACAGAAAGTTAAACTTGGTTTTCAAAATGTGAAGAAATTGCATATATTAACGAATGCCCTGTATGTACTTCTGAATGGCACAGTAACATGTTCCTCTTTTATCATTCGTTAACCATAGTATGGTGTGTCAAAGCCACATATAATGGAATCGAATCTGTTTTATTTTGAAAAAACTAAAAAAGAGAAACAAACGTTATAAGAGGAATTTTAATGTTTCTTCAAGGACAAAGGACCTGTAACGCAACCGTACAAAATGGATGGGTTTGCCCTTCAATTTAAGCTTTATTTCGTCAAAATATGTAAATAACTTTGGGAGATATGGGGAATAGTATGTAGTATATAGTAACAATTGATAAGAATATAATATATATGTAGAATGACATATGCTATATTGTTGAATAGTTGCCTAACAACATATATGTACCAAATAGGAGAGTTTTTAAAAAAAATTGAAGGAATTAGTGGTTGAAGCCATACATTTTCCAGTTACAACGAGTGTCACGTGGTCTCATCAGCCGTGAGAGGGTTAACAATTTCTTCTAAAGCAACAGGTACTACGTTCATTTTTTTGTGCAGTTTGTAGTAATTTGTGCATTTATTTTCCCATCACTATGTGTAGAACATTTAGTTAGCATATTTGGTTGAGTTTTCGAAAAAATATACAGGGTGATGCAAAATTCATCTTTGTAGTACAGAAAGTATAAATTGGTTTTCAAAATGTGAAGAAAGTGCATATATTAACGAATGCCCTGTATGTACTTCTGAATGGCACAGTAACATATTCCTCTTTTATCATTCGTTAACCACAGTATGGTGTGTCAAAGCCACATATAATGGAATCGAATCTGTTTTATTTTGAAAAAACTAAAAAAGAGAAACAAACGTTATAAAAGGAATTTTAACGTTTCTTCAAGGGCAAAGGACCCTTATCGCAACAGGACAAAGTGGAGGGGTTTCCTCTTCAATTTTAGCATTATTTCGTCAAAATATATAAATAAGTTTGGGAGATATGGCGAATAGTATGTAGTATATAGTAACAATGATTAATAATATAATATATATGTAGAATGACATATGCTATATTGTTGAATAGTTGCCTAACAACATATATATACCAAATAGGAAAGTTTTTTAAAAATTGAAGCAATTAGTGGTTGAAGCCATACATTTTCCAGTTACAACGAGTGTCACGTGGTCTCATCAGCCGTGAGAGGGTTAACTATTTCTTCTAAAGCAACAGGTACTACGTTCATTTTTTAGTGCAGTTTGTAGTAATTTGTGCATTAGTTTCCCATGATGATGTGTAGAACATTTAGTTAGCATATTTGGTTGAGATTTGTAAAAAATATACAGGGTGATGCAAAATTCAGCTTTGTAGTACAGAAAGTTTAACTTGGTTTTCAAAATGTGAAGAAATTGCATATATTAACGAATGCCCTGTATGTACTTCTGAATGGCACAGTAACATATTCCTCTTTTATCATTCGTTAACCACAGTATGGTGTGTCAAAGCCACATATAATGGAATCGAATCTGTTTTATTTTGAAAAAACTAAAAAAGGGAAGCAAACGTTATAAGAGGAATTTTAATGTTTCTTCAAGGACAAAGGACCTGTAACGCAGCCGTACAAAATGGATGCTTTTGCTCTTCAATTTTAGCTTTATTTCGTCAAAATATGTAAATAACTTTGGGAGATATGACGAATAGTATGTAGTATATAGTAACAATGGATAAGAATATATAAGATATATGTAGAATGACATATGCTATATTGTTGAATAGTTGCCTAACAACATATATACCAAGTAGGAGAGTTTTTAAAAAAAAATTGAAGAAATTAGTGGTTGAAGCCATACATTCTCCAGTTACTACGAGTGTCACGTGGTCTCATCAGCTGTGAGAGGGTTAACTATTTCTTCTAAAGCAACAGGTACTACGTTCATTTTTTTTGTGCAGTTTGTAGTAATTTGTGCATTTATTTTCCCATCATGATGTGTAGAACATTTAGTTAGCATATTTGGTTGAGATTTCGAAAAAATATACAGGGTGATGCAAAATTGATCTTTGTAGTACAGAAAGTATAAATTGGTTTTCAAAATGTGAAGAAAGTGCATATATTAACGAATGCCCTATATGTACTTCTGAATGGCACAGTAACATATTCCTCTTTTATCATTCGTTAACCACAGTATGGTGTGTCAAAGCCACATATAATGGAATCGAATCTGTTTAATTTTGAAAAAACTAAAAAACAGAAACAAACGTTATAAGAGAAATTTTAACGTTTCTTCAAGGGCAAAGGACACTTATCGCAACAAGACTAAATGGAGGGGTTTCCTCTTCAATTTTACATTTGTTTCGTCAAAATATGTAAATAACTTTGGGAGATATGGCGAATAGTATGTAGTATATAGAAACAATGAATAACAATATAATATATATGTAGAATGACATATGCTATATTGTTGAATAGTTGCCTAACAACATATATACCAAATAGGAGAGTTTTTTAAAAAAAAATTGAAGAAATTAGTGGTTGAAGTAATATATTTTCCAGTTACAACGAGTGTCACGTGGTCTCATCAGCCGTGAGAGGGTTAACTATTTCTTCTAAAGAAACAGGTACTACGTTCATTTTTTAGTGCAAATTGTAGTAATTTGTGCATTTGTTTTCCCATGATGATGTGTAGAACATTTAGTTAGCATATTTGGTTGAGATTTGGAAAAAATATACAGGGTGATGCAAAATTCAGCTTTGTAGTACAGAAAGTTTAAATTGGTTTTCAAAATGTGAACAAAGTGCATATATTAACGAATGCCCTGTATGTACTTGTGAATGGCACAGTAACATATTCCTCTTTTATCATTCGTTAACCACAGTATGGTGTGTCAAAGCCACATATAATGGAATCGAATCTGTTTTATTTTGAAAAAACTAAAAAAGAGAAACAAACGTTATAAGAGGAATTTTAATGTTTCTTCAAGGCAAAGGACACTTATCGCAACAGGACAAAATGGAGGGGTTTCCTCTTCAATTTTACATTTCTTTCGTCAAAATATGTAAATAACTTTGGGAGATATGGCGAATAGTATGTAGTATATAGAAACAATGGATAACAATATAATATATATGTAGAATGACATATGCTATATTGTTGAATAGTTGCCTAACAACATATATACCAAATAGGAGAGTTTTTTAAAAAAATTGAAGAAATTAGTGGTTGAAGCCATATATTCTCCAGTTACAACGAGTGTCACGTGGTCTCATCAGCCGTGAGAGGGTTAACTATTTCTTCTAAAGAAACAGGTACTACGTTCATTTTTTAGTGCAATTTGTAGTAATTTGTGCATTTATTTTCCCATGATGATGTGTAGAACATTTAGTTAGCATATTTGGTTGAGATTTGGAAAAAATATACAGGGTGATGCAAAATTCATCTTTGTAGTACAGAAAGTATAAATTGGTTTTCAAAATGTGAAGAAAGTGCATATATTAACGAATGCCCTGTATGTACTTCTGAATGGCACAGTAACATATTCCTCTTTTATCATTCGTTAACCATAGTATGGTGTGTCAAAGCCACATATAATGGAATCGAATCTGTTTTATTTTGAAAAAACCAAAAAAAAGAAACAAACGTTATAAGAGAATTTTTAACGTTTCTTCAAGGGCAAAAAACACTTATCGCAACAAAACAAAATGGAGGGGTTTCCTCTTCAATTTTAGCTTTATTTCGTCAAAATATGTAAATAACTTTGGGAGATATGGCGAATAGTATGTAGTATATAGTAACAATGGATAACAATATAATATATATGTAGAATGACATATGCTATATTGTTGAATAATTGCCTAACAACATATATATACCAAATAGGAGAGTTTTTAAAAAAAATGAAGAAATTAGTGGTTGAAGCCATATATTTTCCAGTTACAACGAGTGTCACGTGGTCTCATCAGCCGTGAGAGGGTTAACTTTTTCTTCTAAAGCAACAGGTACTACGTTCATTTTTTAGTGCAGTTTGTAGTAATTTGTGCATTAGTTTCCCATGATGATGTGTAGAACATTTAGTTAGCATATTTGGTTGAGATTTGTAAAAAATATACAGGGTGATGCAAAATTCAGCTTTGTAGTACAGAAAGTTTAACTTGGTTTTCAAAATGTGAAGAAATTGCATATATTAACGAATGCCCTGTATGTACTTCTGAATGGCACAGTAACATATTCCTCTTTTATCATTCGTTAACCACAGTATGGTGTGTCAAAGCCACATATAATGGAATCGAATCTGTTTTATTTTGAAAAAACTAAAAAAGAGAAACAAACCTTATAAGAGGAATTTTAACGTTTCTTCAAAGGCAAAGGACCCTTATCGCAACAGGACAAAGTGGAGGGGTTTCCTCTTCAATTTTAGCTTTATTTCGTCAAAATATGTAAATAAGTTTGGGAGATATGGCGAATAGTATGTAGTATATAGTAACAATGATTAATAATATAATATATATGTAGAATGACATATGCTATATTGTTGAATAGTTGCCTAACAACATATATATACCAAATAGGAAAGTTTTTTAAAAATTGAAGAAATTAGTGGTTGAAGCCATACATTTTCCAGTTACAACGAGTGTCACGTGGTCTCATCAGCCGTGAGAGGGTTAACTATTTCTTCTAAAGCAACAGGTACTACGTTCATTTTTTAGTGCAGTTTGTAGTAATTTGTGCTTTTATTTTCCCATGATGATGTGTAGAACATTTAGTTAGCATATTTGGTTGAGATTTGTAAAAAATATACAGGGTGATGCAAAATTCAGCTTTGTAGTACAGAAAGTTTAACTTGGTTTTCAAAATGTGAAGAAATTGCATATATTAACGAATGCCCTGTATGTACTTCTGAATGGCACAGTAACATATTCCTCTTTTATCATTCGTTAACTACAGTATGGTGTGTCAAAGCCACATATAATGGAATCGAATCTGTTTTATTTTGAAAAAACTAAAAAAAGAGAAACAAACGTTATAAGAGGAATTTTAATGTTTCTTCAAGGACAAAGGACCTGTAACGCAACCGTACAAAATGGATGGGTTTGCCCTTCAATTTGAGCTTTATTTCGTCAAAATATGTAAATAACTTTGGGAGATATGGCGAATAGTATGTAGTATATAGTAACAATGGATAAGAATATAATATATATGTAGAATGACATATGCTATATTGTTGAATAGTTGCCTAACAACATATATACCAAATAGGAGAGTTTTTAAAAAAAATTGAAGAAATTAGTGGTTGAAGCCATACATTTTCCAGTTACTACGAGTGTCACGTGGTGCCATCAGCCGTGAGAGGGTTCACTATTTCTTCTAAAGCAACAGGTACTACGTTCATTTTTTTTGTGCAGTTTGTAGTAATTTGTGCATTTATTTTCCCATCATGATGTGTAGAACATTTAGTTAGCATATTTGGTTGAGATTTCGAAAAAATATACAGGGTGATGCAAAATTCAGATTTGTAGTACAGAAAGTATAAATTGGTTTTCAAAATGTGAAGAAAGTGCATATATTAACGAATGCCCTGTATGTACTTCTGAATGGCACAGTAACATATTCCTCTTTTATCATTCGTTAACCACAGTATGGTGTGTCAAAGCCACATATAATGGAATCGAATCTGTTTTATTTTGAAAAAACTAAAAAAGAGAAACAAAAGTTATAAAAGGAATTTTAACGTTTCTTCAAGGGCAAAGGACACTTATCGCAACAGGACAAAGTGGAGGGGTTTCCTCTTCAATTTTAGCATTATTTCGTCAAAATATGTAAATAAGTTTGGGAGATATGGCGAATAGTTTGTAGTATATAGTAACAATGATTAATAATATAATATATATGTAGAATGACATATGCTATATTGTTGAATTGTTGCCTAACAACATATATATACCAAATAGGAAAGTTTTTTTTAAAAATTGAAGCAATTAGTGGTTGAAGCCATATATTTTCCAGTTACAACGAGTGTCACGTGGTCTCATCAGCCGTGAGAGGGTTAACTATTTCTTCTAAAGAAACAGGTACTACGTTCATTTTTTAGTGCAATTTGTAGTAATTTGTGCATTTATTTTCCCATGATGATGTGTAGAACATTTAGTTAGCATATTTGGTTGAGATTTGGAAAAAATATACAGGGTGATGCAAAATTCAGCTTTGTAGTACAGAAAGTATAAATTGGTTTTCAAAATGTGAAGAAAGTGCATATATTAACGAATGCCCTGTATGTACTTGTGAATGGCACAGTAACATATTCCTCTTTTATCGTTCGTTAACCACAGTATGGTGTGTCAAAGCCACATATAATGGAATCGAATCTGTTTTATTTTGAAAAAACTAAAAAAGAGAAACAAACGTTATAAGAGGAATTTTAATGTTTCTTCAAGGGCAAAGGACCCTTATCGCAACAGGACAAAATGGAGGGGTTTCCTCTTCAATTTTAGCTTTATTTCGTCAAAATATGTAAATAAGTTTGGGAGATATGGCGAATAGTATGTAGTATAAAGTAACAATGATTAACAATATAATATATATGTAGAATGACATATGCTATATTGTTGAATAGTTGCCTAACAACAAATATATACCAAATTGGAAAGTTTTTTAAAAATTGAAGAAATTAGTGGTTGAAGCCTTACATTTTCCAGTTACAACGAGTGTCACGTGGTCTCATCAGCCGTGAGAGGGTTAACTATTTCTTCTAAAGCAACAGGTACTACGTTCATTTTTTAGTGCAGTTTGTAGTAATTTGTGCATTAGTTTCCCATGATGATGTGTAGAACATTTAGTTAGCATATTTGGTTGAGTTTTTTAAAAAATATACAGGGTGATGCAAAATTCAGCTTTGTAGTACAGAAAGTTTAACTTGGTTTTCAAAATGTGAAGAAAGTGCATATATTAACGAATGCCCTGTATGTACTTCTGAATGGCACAGTAACATATTCCTCTTTTATCATTCGTTAACCACAGTATGGTGTGTCAAAGCCACATATAATGGAATCGAATCTGTTTTATTTTGAAAAAACTAAAAAACAGAAACAAACGTTATAAGAGAAATTTTAACGTTTCTTCAAGGGCAAAGGACACTTATCGCAACAGGACAAAATGGAGGGGTTTCCTCTTCAATTTTAGCTTTCTTTCGTCAAAATATGTAAATAACTTTGGGAGATATGGCGAATAGTATGTAGTATATAGTAACAATGGAATACAATATAATATATATATAGAATGACATATGCTATATTGTTGAATAGTTGCCTAACAACATATATACCAAATAGGAGAGTTTTTTACAAAAAATTGAAGAAATTAGTGGTTGAAGCCATATATTTTCCAGTTACAACGAGTGTCACGTGGTCTCATCAGGCGTGAGAATGTTAACTATTTCTTCTAAAGAAACAGGTGCTACGTTCATTTTTTAGTGCAATTTGTAGTAATTTGTGTATTTATTTTCCCATGATGATGTGTAGAACATTTAGTTAGCATATTTGGTTGAGTTTTTTAAAAAATATACAGGGTGATGCAGCAATGGATAACATATAGTAACAATGGATAACAATATAATATATATGTAAGTAGTAATGGGGTGACTTGGCCTCACTTTTTGGCCCCTGGGTCCCTGCCTCAGGACCCATGGTCCCTGGCCGGGGTCAATGACCTAGGGGTACATAGGACCACCCCCTCTAAATTTTGGCAGGGGTACCTTGCCCCCCCCCCTTAAATTTTGGCAGGGGTACCTAGGACCACCCCCCTTAAATTTTGGAAATTGCCAAATCTAAAAATTTGGTATGGTAGCCTAGGACCACAGTATGTACCTCTATTAGTATTGGGTGTCTATGTCGTTCCCTTTTATGGGTAAAAAATTGCCAAAAATTCAAATTTCGGGGTTTTTTGACCTAATTTATCCCCTTGGATGAGGTGTTATTACCCTATATAGTTATATGGGCGTATACAGGGGTCCATTACCTTTCATAAGACATGGGTTTATTTGTGCACCCCGGGAGGGGTACCTTGGCCCACCCCTTAAATTTTGGAAATTGCCCAATTTCAACATTGGGTATTATAGTATAGGACCCTCATATGTACTATGATAAATTTGGGTGGTCCACCTCATTCCCTTTTAGGGGTACATAGGACCACCCCCCTTAAATTTTGGAAATTGCCAAATCTAAAAATTTGGTGTGGTAGCCTAGGACCATAGTATGTACCTCTATCAGTATTGGGTGTCTATGTCGTTCCCTTTCTTGGGTAAAAAATTGCCAAAAATTTAAATTTCGGGGTTTTTTGACCTAATTTATCCCCTTGGATGAGGTATTATTACCCTAAATAGTTATATGGACGTATACAGGGGTCCATTACCTTTTATAACATATGGGTATATTAATGCACCCCTTGAAAAATTTGGGAGGGGTACCTTGGCCCACCCCTTAAGTTTTGGAAATTGACCAATTTAAACATTGGGTATTATAGTACAGGACCCTAATATGTATCATGATAAATTTGGGCGGTCCACCTCGTTTCCTTCCAGGGGTACAAAATTGCCAAAATATAAACGTAAGCAATACGTTATACCACGTGTTTGGTTTTTGGTCGATTTTATCCCCTTTGATGAGGTGTTATTACCTTATATGGTTATATGATCATGTATAGGGGTCTATTCCCTATCATAAGACATAGGTACATTAATGCACCCCGGGAGGGGTACTTTGGCCCACCCCTTAAATTTTAGAAATTGCTCATTTTATATATTTGGTATTATAGTACTGGACCCTAACATGTATTATTATGATAAATTTGAGTGGTTCACCTCGTTCCCTTTTAGGGGTACGAAATTGCCAAATTTAATACAACCACGTGTTTGGTTTTGACCTAAGTTATCCCCTTGGATGAGGTCCTATTACCTTATATGGTTATATGGTTATGTATAGGGGTCCATTACCTTTCATAAGACATAGGTACATTTGTGCACTCCTTTAAAAATTTGTGAGGGGTACCTTGGCCCACCCCTTAAATTTTAGAAATTGCTCATTTTATATATTTGGTATTATAGTACTGGACCCTAACATGTATTATGATAAATTTGGGTAGTTCACCTTGTTCCCTTTCATGAGTAAAAAGAATTGCCAAATTTTACTACAACCACGTGTTTGGTATTTTGGTTCAATTTATCCCCTTGGATGAGGTCCTATTACCTTATATGATTATATGGTTATGTATATTGGTTCAATCCCCAATAATAAGACATGGGTATATTGACGCACCCTTTAAAAATTTGGGAGGGGTATCTTGGCTCATCCACTCAGTTTTAGAAATTGTTTAATATAAGCATTTGGTATCTTCGTACAGGTCTTCAATATGTACCACTATAAATTTGGATGGTCCACATCGTTCCCTTTCATGGGTAAAGAACTACCAAAAATCAAATTTCGGAGGTTATTGACTCCTATGTAATACGTTATATGGTTTATTATCTCTATATGTTTATGTTCTCTTTTAAATTTGGGAATTATCAAATAACAAAATTCGGTAAACGTTTTCTAGGACCCATTTTTGTTCCTCTTATGGCCAAATATTCAAAATTTAAAGGTTATTAACCGGCTTTATTATTGAATAAGTACAGGATTTATTACTTTTTCATAAGACACAGGTGTATTTGTGTACCAATTTTATATTTTGGGAGGGGTACATTTCTTATTGTCATATCAATAATTGGTAATTGTTCTTTGGGTAAATCATTGTGAAATATTAGTATGATCACGTGATCAGTTATTGACCTATGATGGGATTAGGAGTCCAGGATATTGGTACATTTAAACTTTGTAGGATAATTTGAGAATGCGTCATTGGTATTGATTATTACAGCCAAATATAAACGTAAGCAATACGAATAATTGGTAATTGTTCTTTGGGTAAATCATTGTGAAATATGAGTATGATCACGTGATCAGTTATTGACCTATGATGGGATTAGGAATCCAGGATATTGGTACATTTAAACTTTGTAGGATAATTTGAGAATGCGTCATTGGTATTGATTATTACAGCCAAATATAAACGTAAGCAATACGAATAATTGGTAATTGTTCTTTGGGTAAATCATTGTGAAATATGAGTATGATCACGTGATCAGTTATTGACCTAAGATGGGATTAGGAGTCCAGGACATTGGTACATTTAAAACTTTGTAGGATAATTTGAGAATGCGTCATTGGTATTGATTATTACAGCCAAATATAAACGTAAGCAATACGATGTACCACGTGATTGACCTTGATGAGGTAATGTACAGGGATACATAGCTAACCTTATTGAATCTTATGACTCATAGTCTTAAGGGAATATATGCTACAACACTGGCAAAGTTATTGTTGATGCAATTTGATTGGTTGATCACTATCTTTCGTGCAATCTGATTGGCTGATCACTATCTTTCGTGCAATCTGATTGGTTGCTGATTTTCAAATCTTTGCTGCATTCAGTTTTAAGTTTTGTTTAACATTTAAAAATCTTGGTTTCGTTCAACATTTTGCACTCACTGATAAATATGATCAAAACCGTTTTATTTGTTAATCGAATAATTAAAAACCGGATAAAGTTTGGCGGTTAACCGTGAAACATAAAATTTTTTAGTTTGAAAATTTTTTGTTTGAAAGTTTTTGTTTGAAAACTCTTGTTTCAAATTTGTGTTTGAATTTTTTTGTTTCAGAATTTTGTTTGAAATTTGTTTCAAAATTTTTTGAAAATATTTTTGTTTGAAATTTTTTTTTGTTGCAAAATTTTGTTTGAAAATTTTTTGTTCGAAATTTTTGTTTTGAAATTTTTCGTTTCCAAATTTTTTTGTTTAAAATTTTTTTCAACATTTTGTTTGAAAATTTTTTTCGTTTCCAAATTTTTTTTGTTTAAAATTTTTTTCAACATTTTGTTTGAAAATTTTTTTCGTTTCAAAATTTCGTTTCCAAATTTTTTAAGTTTGTGCACTCATTAGTAAAGAACCGGAACTGTTTAGAACAGAAACCTCTGGCAACATTGTGGTGCAATAGTACATGTCAGAACATGGGGTTGTACTTGAAATGAAAAAACACAATTCATTGAAATGGATCATTTTATTACACTCCACATACATCCATACCAGATAGTGATTCTGGATGTTGTCGATACAATGTATTTTGAACTTCTTGCACTAGTTTGTCTTTAGCATATAATTTTAATTCCAGTTGAAGTCTTTTAAGGTCTATTGCAATGTCAATTGGTGGAAACTCAATGTCCATTTGATCAGAAATAAACTGTTTATCAATACAGGTATGCACCCACGAACGATGTTGACAACCATCACAATATCTAGATACATGTTGTACAATATGCATGACACATTTTTCAAAATAGTACTTTTTCAGGAATATACTGGTTTTGTTGCACACTTCCACTGCATGTTTCACACACTGAAATACGCTGATGAATTTGTTCCATTCTGTTTCCGTTAGATACACCATGTTACGAGGGACATGGAATGTACTCTTTTTACGTAACAGCACCATCTTCTCTTCGAGGACTGTACGCAGCACCACTTCATGATTTGAGCCTAATGATTTGACTATGGTCACATTTAGCTCATCATGAAAATAATCGTTCATTTGGTTGATTCGTGAACATAATATTTGCCATTCTTCACAGGTCAGTTGTACACCAAATTGTTCTGCTTTGCCCAATCGAATCACAGGTTCAAATGTTCTAGCACTGATACCAATCATCACATGTTTTGTTTGAAATATATTTATTGGATAATAGCTTGCGAAGATGAACTCTTTATCGTTAGAAGTACACATCTTTCCTCCTGAAAAGCACTTGCTCAAATGATTTCGTGGGATGACAGTGTATTGGTTGATTTATAGTTATTACTGACGTCATTGGTAAGGAATGTGCTGACGTTTGAATTCATGGTTTCATCACAGTTGCTGACGTCATGCTGACCAACCAAATTCATACAACTATGTCTGATGTGTTGATGTTTGAATTCATGATTTCATCACAATGGCTGACGAATCCGGCTGTGTACTAAATTCAAATTGATGACTTCGACCCAAGAATCCTTTGTAACATAAAGATACAGATCCAGTATTTAAGAAACGCAACAGTTCTTCTTGTTTTGATGCCTCCATGCGTAAATATCTTGCTGGTAAAATTATATTCTTATCATTTTCAAGCTTCACTACGATTCTTAATCCAAACTTTGTAGGTATCATTTGGCTAGCTAAGATTCTATAAGGTACATTCTGTTGTAAATCAGTAATCTTGGTAAATGATTTCATCACATCACGTGTGTTTAGAAACTGCAGACAAGTAGCCATGATGACGTTATCATGAATACTAACGCGAACGATACTTATATATGATGCAAAACTGATGACGTTGCATTATCGTGTTCTGACGTGTACTATTGCACCATATTCTGACGTGTACTATTGCACCACAATGTTGCCAGAGGTTTCTGTTCTAAACAGTTCCGGTTCCTTACTAATGAGTGCACAAACTTAAAAAATTTGGAAACGAAATTTTGAAACGAAAAAAATTTTCAAACAAAATGTTGAAAAAAATTTTAAACAAAAAAAATTTGGAAACGAAAAATTTCAAAACAAAAATTTCGAACAAAAAATTTTCAAACAAAATTTTGCAACAAAAAAAATTTCAAACAAAAATATTTTCAAAAAATTTTGAAACAAATTTCAAACAAAATTCTGAAACAAAAAAATTCAAACACAAATTTGAAACAAGAGTTTTCAAACAAAAACTTTCAAACAAAAAATTTTCAAACTAAAAAATTTTATGTTTCACGGTTAACCGCCAAACTTTATCCGGTTTTTAATTATTCGATTAACAAATAAAACGGTTTTGATCATATTTATCAGTGAGTGCAAAATGTTGAACGAAACCAAGATTTTTAAATGTTAAACAAAACTTAAAACTGAATGCAGCAAAGATTTGAAAATCAGCAACCAATCAGATTGCACGAAAGATAGTGATCAGCCAATCAGATTGCACGAAAGATAGTGATCAACCAATCAAATTGCATCAACAATAACTTTGCCAGTGTTGTAGCATATATTCCCTTAAGACTATGAGTCATAAGATTCAATAAGGTTAGCTATGTATCCCTGTACATTACCTCATCAAGGTCAATCACGTGGTACATCGTATTGCTTACGTTTATATTTGGCTGTAATAATCAATACCAATGACGCATTCTCAAATTATCCTACAAAGTTTTAAATGTACCAATGTCCTGGACTCCTAATCCCATCATAGGTCAATAACTGATCACGTGATCATACTCATATTTCACAATGATTTACCCAAAGAACAATTACCAATTATTCGTATTGCTTACGTTTATATTTGGCTGTAATAATCAATACCAATGACGCATTCTCAAATTATCCTACAAAGTTTAAATGTACCAATATCCTGGACTCCTAATCCCATCATAGGTCAATAACTGATCACGTGATCATACTAATATTTCACAATGATTTACCCAAAGAACAATTACCAATTATTGATATGACAATAAGAAATGTACCCCTCCCAAAATTTAAAATTGGTACACAAATACACCTGTGTCTTATGAAAAAGTAATAAATCCTGTACTTATTCAATAATAAAGCCGGTTAATAACCTTTAAATTTTGAATATTTGGCCATAAGAGGAACACCAATGGGTCCTAGAAAACGTTTACCGAATTTTGTTATTTGATAATTCCCAAATTTAAAAGAGAACATAAACATATAGAGATAATAAACCATATAACGTATTACATAGGAGTCAATAACCTCCGAAATTTGATTTTTGGTAGTTCTTTACCCATGAAAGGGAACGATGTGGACCATCCAAATTTATAGTGGTACATATTGAAGACCTGTACGAAGATACCAAATGCTTATATTAAACAATTTCTAAAACTGAGTGGATGAGCCAAGATACCCCTCCCAAATTTTTAAAGGGTGCGTCAATATACCCATGTCTTATTATTGGGGATTGAACCAATATACATAACCATATAATCATATAAGGTAATAGGACCTCATCCAAGGGGATAAATTGAACCAAAATACCAAACACGTGGTTGTAGTAAAATTTGGCAATTCTTTTTACTCATGAAAGGGAACAAGGTGAACTACCCAAATTTATCATAATACATGTTAGGGTCCAGTACTATAATACCAAATATATAAAATGAGCAATTTCTAAAATTTAAGGGGTGGGCCAAGGTACCCCTCACAAATTTTTAAAGGAGTGCACAAATGTACCTATGTCTTATGAAAGGTAATGGACCCCTATACATAACCATATAACCATATAAGGTAATAGGACCTCATCCAAGGGGATAACTTAGGTCAAAACCAAACACGTGGTTGTATTAAATTTGGCAATTTCGTACCCCTAAAAGGGAACGAGGTGAACCACTCAAATTTATCATAATAATACATGTTAGGGTCCAGTACTATAATACCAAATATATAAAATGAGCAATTTCTAAAATTTAAGGGGTGGGCCAAAGTACCCCTCCCGGGGTGCATTAATGTACCTATGTCTTATGATAGGGAATAGACCCCTATACATAACCATATAACCATATAAGGTAATAGAACCTCATCGAAGAGGATAAATTGAGCCAAAAGACCAAACACGTGGTACAACGTATTGCTTACGTTTATATTTTGACAATTTTGTATCCCTAAAAGGGAACGAGGTGGACCACCCAAATTTATCATAATACATGTTAGGGTCCGGTACTATAATACCAAATGTTTAAATTGGGCAATTTCCAAAATTTAAGGGGGGGCCAAAGTACCCCTCCCAAATTTTTAAAGGAGTGTACAAATATACCGATATCTTATGAAAGGTAATGGACCCCTATACATGACCATATAACCATATAAGGTAATAACACCTCATCAAAGGGGATAAAATCGACCAAAAACCAAACACGTGGTATAACGTATTGCTTACGTTTATATTTTGGCAATTTTGTACCCCTGGAAGGAAACGAGGTGGACCGCCCAAATTTATCATGATACATATTAGGGTCCTGTACTATAATACCCAATGTTTAAATTGGTCAATTTCCAAAACTTAAGGGGTGGGCCAAGGTACCCCTCCCAAATTTTTCAAGGGGTGCATTAATATACCCATATGTTATAAAAGGTAATGGACCCCTGTATACGTCCATATAACTATTTAGGGTAATAATACCTCATCCAAGGGGATAAATTAGGTCAAAAAACCCCGAAATTTAAATTTTTGGCAATTTTTTACCCAAGAAAGGGAACGACATAGACACCCAATACTGATAGAGGTACATACTATGGTCCTAGGCTACCACACCAAATTTTTAGATTTGGCAATTTCCAAAATTTAAGGGGGGTGGTCCTATGTATCCCTAAAAGGGAATGAAGTGGACCACCCAAATTTATCATAGTACATATTAGGGTCCTATACTATAATACCCAATGTTGAAATTGGGCAATTTCCAAAATTTAAGGGGTGGGCCAAGGTACCCCTCCCGGGGTGCACAAATATACCCATGTCTTATTAAAGGTAATGGACCCCTGTATACGCCCATATAACTATATAGGGTAATAACACCTCATCCAAGGGGATAAATTAGGTCAAAAAACCCCGAAATTTGAATTTTTGGCAATTTTTTACCCATAAAAGGGAACGACATAGACACCCAATACTAATAGAGGTACATACTGTGGTCCTAGGCTACCATACCAAATTTTTAGATTTGGAAATTTCCAAAATTTAAGGGGGGTTCTCCTAGGTACCCCTGCCAAAATTTAAGGGGGGGCCAAGGTACCCCTGCCAAAATTTAGAGGGGGTGGTCCTATGTTCCCCTAGGTCATTGACCCCGGCCAGGGACCATGGGTCCTGAGGCAGGGACCCAGGGGCCAAAAAGTGAGGTCAAGTCACCCCATTACTACTATGTAGAATGACATATGCTATATTGTTGAATAGTTGCTAACAACATATATATACCAAATAGGAGAGTTTTTTTAAAAAAATTGAAGAAATTAGTGGTTGAAGCCATATATTTTCCAGTTACAACGAGTGTCACGTGGTCTCATCAGCCGTGAGAGGGTTTACTATTTCTTCTAAAGAAACAGGTACTACGTTCATTTTTTAGTGCAATTTGTAGTAATTTGTGCATTTATTTTCCCATGATGATGTGTAGAACATTTAGTTAGCATATTTGGTTGAGATTTGTAAAAAAATATACAGGGTGATGCAAAACTCATCTTTGTAGTACAGAAAGTATAAATTGGTTTTCAAAATGTGAAGAAAGTGCCTATATTAACGAATGCCCTGTATGTACTTCTGAATGGCACAGTAACATATTCCTCTTTTATCATTCGTTAACCACAGTATGGTGTGTCAAAGCCACATATAATGGAATCGAATCTGTTTTATTTTGAAAAAACTAAAAAAGAGAAACAAACGTTATAAGAGGAATTTTAACGTTTCTTCAAAAGCAAAGGACCCTTATCGCAACAGGACAAAGTGGAGTGGTTTTCTCTTCAATTTTAGCTTTATTTCGTCAAAATATGTAAATAAGTTTGGAAGATATGGCGAATAGTATGTAGTATATAGTAACAATGATTAATAATATAATATATATGTAAAATGACATATGCTATATTGTTGAATAGTTGCCTAACAACATATATATACCAAATAGGAAAGTTTTTTAAAAATTGAAGAAATTAGTGGTTGAAGCCTTACATTTTCCAGTTACAACTAGTATCACGTGGTCTCATCAGCAGTGAGAGGGTTAACTATTTCTTCTAAAGCAACAGGTACTACGTTCATTTTTTAGTGCAGTTTGTAGTAATTTGTGCATTAGTTTCCCATGATGATGTGTAGAACATTTAGTTAGCATATTTGGTTGAGATTTGTAAAAAAATATACAGGGTGATGCAAAATTCAGCTTTGTAGTACAGAAAGTTTAACTTGGTTTTCAAAATGTGAAGAAATTGCATATATTAACGAATGCCCTGTATGTACTTCTGAATGGCACAGTAACATATTCCTCTTTTATCATTCGTTAACCATTGTATGGTGTGTCAAAGCCACATATAATGGAATCGAATCTGTTTTATTTTGAAAAAACTAAAAAAGAGAAACAAAGGTTAGAAGAGGAATTTTAACGTTTCTTCAAGGGCAAAGGACCTTCATCGCAACCGTACAAAATGGAGGGCTTTGCTCTTCAATTTGAGCCTTAGTTTGTCAAAATATGTAGGTAACTTTGGGAGATATGGCGAATAGTATATAGTATATAGTAACAATGGATAAGAATATAATATATATGTAGAATGACATATGCTATATTGTTGAATAGTTGCCTAACAACATATATGTACCAAATAGGAGAGTTTTTTAAAAAAATTGGAGAAATTAGTGGTTGAAGCCATACATTTTCCAGTTACAACGAGTGTCACGTGGTCTCATCAGCCGTGAGAGGGTTAACTATTTCTTCTAAAGGAACAGGTACTACGTTCATTTTTTTGTGCAGTTTGTAGTAATTTGTGCATTTATTTTCCCATCATGATGTGTAGAACATTTAGTTAGCATATTTGGTTGAGATTTCGAAAAAATATACAGGGTGATGCAAAATTCATGTTTGTAGTACAGAAAGTATAAATTGTTTTTCAAAATGTGAAGAAAGTGCATATATTAACGAATGCCCTGTATGTACTTCTGAATGGCACAGTAACATATTCCTCTTTTATCATTCGTTAACCACAGTATGGTGTGTCAAAGCCACATATAATGGAATCGAATCTGTTTTATTTTGAAAAAACTAAAAAACAGAAACAAACGTTATAAGAGAAATTTTAACGTTTCTTCAAGGGCAAAGGACACTTATCGCAACAGGACAAAATGGAGGGGTTTCCTCTTCAATTTTAGCTTTCTTTCGTCAAAATATGTAAATAACTTTGGGACATATGGCGAATAGTATGTAGTATATAGTAACAATGGAAAACAATATAATATATATATAGAATGACATATGCTATATTGTTGAATAGTTGCCTAACAACATATATACCAAATAGGAGAGTTTTTTACAAAAAATTGAAGAAATTAGTGGTTGAAGCCATATATTTTCCAGTTACAACGAGTGTCACGTGGTCTCATCAGCCGTGAGAGGGTTAACTATTTCTTCTAAAGAAACAGGTACTACGTTCATTTTTTAGTGCAATTTGTAGTAATTTGTGTATTTATTTTCCCATGATGATGTGTAGAACATTTAGTTAGCATATTTGGTTGAGATTTGGAAAAAATATATAGGGTGATGCAAAATTCAGCTTTGTAGTACAGAAACTATAATTTGGTTTTCAAAATGTGAAGAAAGTGCATATATTAACGAATGCCCTGTATGTACTTCTGAATGGCACAGTAACATATTCCTCTTTTATCATTCGTTAACCATAGTATGGTGTGTCAAAGCCACATATAATGGAATCGAATCTGTTTTATTTTGAAAAAACTAAAAAAGAGAAACAAACGTTAGAAGAGGAATTTTAACGTTTCTTCAAGGACAAAGGACCTTTATCGCAACCGTACAAAATGGAGGGCTTTGCTCTTCAATCTGAGCCTTATTTTGTCAAAATATGTAAATAACTTTGGGAGATATGGCGAATAGTATGTAGTATATAGCAACAATGATTAATAATATAATATATATGTAGAATGACATATGCTATATTGTTGAATAGTTGCCTAACAACAAATATGTACCAAATAGGAGAGTTTTTTAAAAAAATTGGAGAAATTAGTGGTTGAAGCCATACATTTTCCAGTTACAACGAGTGTCACGTGGTCTCATCAGCCGTGAGAGGGTTAACTATTTCTTCTAAAGGAACAGGTACTACGTTCATTTTTTTGTGCAGTTTGTAGTAATGTGTGCATTTATTTTCCCATCATGATGTGTAGAACATTTAGTTAGCATATTTGGTTGAGATTTCGAAAAAATATACAGGGTGATGCAAAATTCATGTTTGTAGTACAGAAAGTATAAATTGTTTTTCAAAATGTGAAGAAAGTGCATATATTAACGAATGCCCTGTATGTACTTCTGAATGGCACAGTAACATATTCCTCTTTTATCATTCGTTAACCACAGTATGGTGTGTCAAAGCCACATATAATGGAATCGAATCTGTTTTATTTTGAAAAAACTAAAAAACAGAAACAAACGTTATAAGAGAAATTTTAACGTTTCTTCAAGGGCAAAGGACACTTATCGCAACAGGACAAAATGGAGGGGTTTCCTCTTCAATTTTAGCTTTCTTTCGTCAAAATATGTAAATAACTTTGGGAGATATGGCGAATAGTATGTAGTATATAGTAACAATGGAAAACAATATAATATATATATAGAATGACATATGCTATATTGTTGAATAGTTGCCTAACAACATATATACCAAATAGGAGAGTTTTTTACAAAAAATTGAAGAAATTAGTGGTTGAAGCCATATATTTTCCAGTTACAACGAGTGCCACGTGGTCTCATCAGCCGTGAGAGGGTTAACTATTTCTTCTAAAGAAACAGGAACTACGTTCATTTTTTAGTGCAGTTTGTAGTAATTTGTGCATTAGTTTCCCATGATGATGTGTAGAACATTTAGTTAGCATATTTGGTTGAGATTTCGAAAAAATATACAGGGTGATGCAACATTCATCTTTGTAGTACAGAAAGTATAAATTGGTTTTCAAAATGTGAAGAAAGTGCATATATTAACGAATGCCCTCTATGTACTTCTGAATGGTACAGTAACATATTCCTCTTTTATCATTCGTTAACCACAGTATGGTGTGTCAAAAACATATAATGGAATCGAATCTGCTTTATTTTGAAAAAAACTAAAAAACAGAAACAAACGTTACAAGTGGAATTTTAACGTTTCTTCAAGGGCAAAGGACACTTATCGCAACACGACAAAATGGAGGGGTTTCCTCTTCAATTTTAGCTTTATTTCGTCAAAATATGTAAATAAGTTTGGGAGATATGGCGAATAGTATGTAGTATATAGTAACAATGATTAATAATATAATATATATGTAAAATGACATATTCTATATTGTTGAATAGTTGCCTAACAACATATATATACCAAATAGGAAAGTTTTTTAAAAATTGAAGAAATTAGTGGTTGAAGCCATACATTTTTCAGTTACAACGAGTGTCACGTGGTCTCATCAGCCGTGAGAGGGTTAACTATTTCTTCTAAAGCAACAGGTACTACGTTCATTTTTTAGTGCAGTTTGTAGTAATTTGTGCATTAGTTTCCCATGATGATGTGTAGAACATTTAGTTAGCATATTTGGTTGAGATTTGTAAAAAATATACAGGGTGATGGAAAATTCAGCTTTGTAGTACAGAAAGTTTAACTTGGTTTTCAAAATGTGAAGAAATTGCATATATTAACGAATGCCCTGTATGTACTTCTGAATGGCACAGTAACATATTTCTCTTTTATCATTCGTTAACCACAGTATGGTGTGTCAAAGCCACATATAATGGAATGGAATCTGTTTTATTTTGAAAAAACTAAAAAAGAGAAAAAAACGTTGTAAGAGGATTTTTAATGTTTCTTCAAGGACAAAGGACCTGTAACGAAACCGTACAAAATGGATGGGTTTGCCCTTCAATTTGAGCTTTATTTCGTCAAAATATGTAAATAACTTTGGGAGATGTGGCGAATAGTATGTAGTATATAGTAACAATGGATAACAATATAATATGTATGTAGAATGACATATGCTATATTGTTGAATAGTTGCTAACAACATATATATACCAAATAGGAGAGTTTTTTTAAAAAAAAATTGAAGAAATTAGTGGTTGAAGCCATATATTTTCCAGTTACAACGAGTGTCACGTGGTCTCATCAGCCGTGAGAGGGTTTACTATTTCTTCTAAAGAAACAGGTACTACGTTCATTTTTTAGTGCAATTTGTAGTAATTTGTGCATTTATTTTCCCATGATGATGTGTAGAACATTTAGTTAGCATATTTGGTTGAGATTTGGAAAAAATATACAGGGTGATGCAAAATTCATCTTTGTAGTACAGAAAGTATAAATTGGTTTTCAAAATGTGAAGAAAGTGCATATATTAACGAATGCCCTGTATGTACTTCTGAATGGCACAGTAACATATTCCTCTTTTATCATTCGTTAACCACAGTATGGTGTGTCAAAGCCACATATAATGGAATCGAATCTGTTTTATTTTGAAAAAACTAAAAAAGAGAAACAAACGTTATAAGAGGAATTTTAACGTTTCTTCAAAAGCAAAGGACCCTTATCGCAACAGGACAAAGTGGAGGGGTTTTCTCTTCAATTTTAGCTTTATTTCGTCAAAATATGTAAATAAGTTTGGAAGATATGGCGAATAGTATGTAGTATATAGTAACAATGATTAATAATATAATATATATGTAGAATGACATATGCTATATTGATGAATAGTTGCCTAACAACATATATATACCAAATAGGAAAGTTTTTTAAAAATTGAAGAAATTAGTGGTTGAAGGCTTACATTTTCCAGTTACAACGAGTGTCACGTGGTCTCATCAGCCGTGAGAGGGTTAACTATTTCTTCTAAAGCAACAGGTACTACGTTCATTTTTTAGTGCAGTTTGTAGTAATTTGTGCATTAGTTTCCCATGATGATGTGTAGAACATTTAGTTAGCATATTTGGTTGAGATTTGTAAAAAATATACAGGGTGATGCAAAATTCAGCTTTGTAGTAAAGAAAGTTTAACTTGGTTTTCAAAATGTGAAGATATTGCATATATTAACGAATGCCCTGTATGTACTTCTGAATGGCACAGTAACATATTCCTCTTTTATCATTCGTTAACCATAGTATGGTGTGTCAAAGCCACATATAATGGAATCGAATCTGTTTTATTTTGAAAAAACTAAAAAACAGAAACAAACGTTAGAAGAGGAATTTTAACGTTTCTTAAAGGGCAAAGGACCTTCATCGCAACCGTACAAAATGGAGGGCTTTGCTCTTCGATTTGAGCCTTAGTTTGTCAAAATATGTAGGTAACTTTGGGAGATATGGCGAATAGTATGTAGTATATAGTAACAATGGAAAACAATATAATATATATATAGAATGACATATGCTATTTTGTTGAATAGTTTCCTAACAACATATATACCAAATAGGAGAGTTTTTCACAAAAAATTGAAGAAATTAGTGGTTGAAGCCATATATTTTCCAGTTACAACGAGTGTCACGTGGTCTCATCAGCCGTGAGAATGTTAACTATTTTTTCTAAAGAAACAGGTACTACGTTCATTTTTTAGTGCAATTTGTAGTAATTTGTGTATTTATTTTCCCATGATGATGTGTAGAACATTTAGTTAGCATATTTGGTTGAGATTTGGAAAAAATATATAGGGTGATGCAAAATTCAGCTTTGTAGTACAGAAAGTATAATTTGGTTTTCAAAATGTGAAGAAAGTGCATATATTAACGAATGCCCTGTATGTACTTCTGAATGGCACAGTAACATATTCCTCTTTTATCATTCGTTAACCATAGTATGGTGTGTCAAAGCCACATATAATGGAATCGAATCTGTTTTATTTTGAAAAAACTAAAAAAGAGAAACAAACGTTATAAGAGGAATTTTAACGTTTCTTCAAGGACAAAGGACCCTTATCGCAACAGGACAAAGTGGAGGGGTTTTCTCTTCAATTTTAGCTTTATTTCGTCAAAATATGTAAATAAGTTTGGAAGATATGGCGAATAGTATGTAGTATATAGCAACAATGATTAATAATATAATATATATGTAAAATGACATATTCTATATTGTTGAATAGTTGCCTAACAACAAATATATACCAAATAGGAAAGTTTTTTTAAAAATTGAAGAAATTAGTGGTTGAAGCCTTACATTTTCCAGTTACAACGAGTGTCACGTGGTCTCATCAGCCGTGAGAGGGTTAACTATTTCTCTAAAGAAACAGGTACTACGTTCATTTTTTAGTGCAGTTTGTAGTAATTTGTGCATTAGTTTCCCATGATGATGTGTAGAACATTTAGTTAGCATATTTGGTTGAGTTTTTTAAAAAATATACAGGGTGATGCAAAATTCAGCTTTGTAGTACAGAAAGTTTAACTTGGTTTTCAAAATGTGAAGAAATTGCATATATTAACGAATGCCCTGTATGTACTTCTGAATGGCACAGTAACATATTCCTCTTTTATCATTCGTTAACCATAGTATGGTGTGTCAAAGCCACATATAATGGAATCGAATCTGTTTTATTTTGAAAAAACTAAAAAAGAGAAACAAACGTTATAAGAGGAATTTTAACGTTTCTTCAAGGACAAAGGACCTTTGTCGCAACCGTACAAAATGGAGGGCTTTGCTCTTCAATTTGAGCCTTATTTTGTCAAAATATGTAAATAACTTTGGGAGATATGGCGAATAGTATGTAGTATATAGTAACAATGGATAAGAATATAATATATATGTAGAATGACATATGCTATATTGTTGAATAGTTGCCTAACAACATATATGTACCAAATAGGAGAGTTTTTTTAAAAAAATTGGAGAAATTAGTGGTTGAAGCCATACATTTTCCAGTTACAACGAGTGTCACGTGGTCTCATCAGCCGTGAGAGGGTTAACTATTTCTTCTAAAGGAACAGGTACTACGTTCATTTTTTTGTGCAGTTTGTAGTAATTTGTGCATTTATTTTCCCATGATGATGTGTAGAACATTTAGTTAGCATATTTGGTTGAGATTTGGAAAAAATATACAGGGTGATGCAAAATTCATGTTTGTAGTACAGAAAGTATAAATTGTTTTTCAAAATGTGAAGAAAGTGCATATATTAACGAATGCCCTGTATGTACTTCTGAATGGCACAGTAACATATTCCTCTTTTATCATTCGTTAACCACAGTATGGTGTGTCAAAGCCACATATAATGGAATCGAATCTGTTTTATTTTGAAAAAACTAAAAAACAGAAACAAACGTTATAAGAGAAATTTTAACGTTTCTTCAAGGGCAAAAAACACTTATCGCAACAGGACAAAATGGAGGGGTTTCCTCTTCAATTTTAGCTTTATTTCGTCAAAATATGTAAATAAGTTTGGGAGATATGGCGAATAGTATGTAGTATATAGTAACAATGGAAAACAATATAATATATATATAGAATGACATATGCTATATTGTTGAATAGTTGCCTAACAACATATATACCAAATAGGAGAGTTTTTTACAAAAAATTGAAGAAATTAGTGGTTGAAGCCATATATTTTCCAGTTACAACGAGTGTCACGTGGTCTCATCAGCCGTGAGAGGGTTAACTATTTCTTCTAAAGAAACAGGTACTACGTTCATTTTTTAGTGCAATTTGTAGTAATTTGTGCATTTATTTTCCCATGATGATGTGTAGAACATTTAGTTAGCATATTTGGTTGAGATTTGTAAAAAATATACAGGGTGATGCAAAATTCAGCTTTGTAGTACAGAAAGTTTAACTTGGTTTTCAAAATGTGAAGAAATTGCATATATTAACGAATGCCCTGTATGTACTTCTGAATGGCACAGTAACATATTTCTCTTTTATCATTCGTTAACCATAGTATGGTGTGTCAAACCCACATATAATGGAATCGAATCTGTTTTATTTTGAAAAAACTAAAAAAGAGAAACAAACGTTATAAGATGATTTTTAATGTTTCTTCAAGGACAAAGGACCTGTAACGACACCGTACAAAATGGATAGGTTTGCCCTTCAATTTGAGCTTTATTTCGTCAAAATATGTAAATAACTTTGGGAGATATGGCGAATAGTATGTAGTATATAGTAACAATGGATAACAATATAATATATATGTAGAATGACATATGCTATATTGTTGAATAGTTGCCTAACAACATATATATACCAAATAGGAGAGTTTTTTTTAAAAAAATTGAAGAAATTAGTGGTTGAAGCCATATATTTTCCAGTTACAACGAGTGTCACGTGGTCTCATCAGCCGTGAGAGGGTTAACTATTTCTTCTAAAGCAACAGGTACTACGTTCATTTTTTTGTGTAGTTTGTAGTAATTTGTGCATTTATTTTCCCATCATGATGTGTAGAACATTTATTTAGCATATTTGGTTGAGATTTGGAAAAAATATACAGGGTGATGCAAAATTCAGCTTTGTAGTACAGAAAGTTTAACTTGGTTTTCAAAATGTGAAGAAATTGCATATATTAACGAATGCCCTGTATGTACTTCTGAATGGCACAGTAACATATTTCTCTTTTATCATTCGTTAACCACAGTATGGTGTGTCAAAGCCACATATAATGGAATCGAATCTGTTTTATTTTGAAAAAACTAAAAAAGAGAAACAAACGTTATAAGAGGAATTTTAACGTTTCTTCAAAAGCAAAGGACCCTTATCGCAACAGGACAAAGTGGAGGGGTTTTCTCTTCGATTTTAGCTTTATTTCGTCAAAATATGTAAATAAGTTTGGAAGATATGGCGAATAGTATGTAGTATATAGTAACAATGATTAATAATATAATATATATGTAGAATGACATATGCTATATTGTTGAATAGTTGCCTAACAACATATATATACCAAATAGGAAAGTTTTTTTAAAAATTGAAGAAATTAGTGGTTGAAGCCTTACATTTTCCAGTTACAACTAGTGTCACGTGGTCTCATCAGCCGTGAGAGGGTTTACTATTTCTTCTAAAGAAACTGGTACTACGTTCATTTTTTAGTGCAATTTGTAGTAATTTGTGCATTTATTTTCCCATGATGATGTGTAGAACATTTAGTTAGCATATTTGGTTGAGATTTGGAAAAAATATACAGGGTGATGCAAAATTCATCTTTGTAGTACAGAAAGTATAAATTGGTTTTCAAAATGTGAAGAAAGTGCATATATTAACGAATGCCCTGTATGTACTTCTGAATGGCACAGTAACATATTCCTCTTTTATCATTCGTTAACCACAGTATGGTGTGTCAAAGCCACATATAATGGAATCGAATCTGTTTTATTTTGAAAAAACTAAAAAAGAGAAACAAACGTTATAAGAGGAATTTTAACGTTTCTTCAAAAGCAAAGGACCCTTATCGCAACAGGACAAAGTGGAGGGGTTTTCTCTTCAATTTTAGCTTTATTTCGTCAAAATATGTAAATAAGTTTGGAAGATATGGCGAATAGTATGTAGTATATAGTAACAATGATTAATAATATAATATATATGTAGAATGACATATGCTATATTGTTGAATAGTTGCCTAACAACATATATATACCAAATAGGAAAGTTTTTTAAAAATTGAAGAAATTAGTGGTTGAAGCCTTACATTTTCCAGTTACAACGAGTGTCACGTGGTCTCATCAGCCGTGAGAGGGTTAACTATTTCTTCTAAAGCAACAGGTACTACGTTCATTTTTTTGTGTAGTTTGTAGTAATTTGTGCATTTATTTTCCCATCATGATGTGTAGAACATTTATTTAGCATATTTGGTTGAGATTTGGAAAAAATATACAGGGTGATGCAAAATTCAGCTTTGTAGTACAGAAAGTTTAACTTGGTTTTCAAAATGTGAAGAAATTGCATATATTAACGAATGCCCTGTATGTACTTCTGAATGGCACAGTAACATATTTCTCTTTTATCATTCGTTAACCACAGTATGGTGTGTCAAAGCCACATATAATGGAATCGAATCTGTTTTATTTTGAAAAAACTAAAAAAGAGAAACAAACGTTATAAGAGGAATTTTAACGTTTCTTCAAAAGCAAAGGACCCTTATCGCAACAGCACAAAGTGGAGAGGTTTCCTCTTCAATTTTAGCTTTATTTCGTCAAAATATGTAAATAAGTTTGGAAGATATGGCGAATAGTATGTAGTATATAGTAACAATGATTAATAATATAATATATATGTAGAATGACATATGCTATATTGTTGAATAGTTGCCTAACAACATATATATACCAAATAGGAAAGTTTTTTTAAAAATTGAAGAAATTAGTGGTTGAAGCCTTACATTTTCCAGTTACAACTAGTGTCACGTGGTCTCATCAGCCGTGAGAGGGTTTACTATTTCTTCTAAAGAAACAGGTACTACGTTCATTTTTTAGTGCAATTTGTAGTAATTTGTGCATTTATTTTCCCATGATGATGTGTAGAACATTTAGTTAGCATATTTGGTTGAGATTTGGAAAAAATATACAGGGTGATGCAAAATTCAGCTTTGTAGTACAGAAAGTTTAACTTGGTTTTCAAAATGTGAAGAAATTGCATATATTAACGAATGCCCTGTATGTACTTCTGAATGGCACAGTAACATATTTCTCTTTTATCATTCGTTAACCACAGTATGGTGTGTCAAAGCCACATATAATGGAATCGAATCTGTTTTATTTTGAAAAAACTAAAAAAGAGAAACAAACGTTATAAGAGGAATTTTAACGTTTCTTCAAAAGCAAAGGACCCTTATCGCAACAGGACAAAGTGGAGGGGTTTTCTCTTCAATTTTAGCTTTATTTCGTCAAAATATGTAAATAAGTTTGGAAGATATGGCGAATAGTATGTAGTATATAGTAACAATGATTAATAATATAATATATATGTAGAATGACATATGCTATATTGTTGAATAGTTGCCTAACAACATATATATACCAAATAGGAAAGTTTTTTTAAAAATTGAAGAAATTAGTGGTTGAAGCCTTACATTTTCCAGTTACAACTAGTGTCACGTGGTCTCATCAGCCGTGAGAGGGTTTACTATTTCTTCTAAAGAAACAGGTACTACGTTCATTTTTTAGTGCAATTTGTAGTAATTTGTGCATTTATTTTCCCATGATGATGTGTAGAACATTTAGTTAGCATATTTGGTTGAGATTTGGAAAAAATATACAGGGTGATGCAAAATTCAGCTTTGTAGTACAGAAAGTTTAACTTGGTTTTCAAAATGTGAAGAAATTGCATATATTAACGAATGCCCTGTATGTACTTCTGAATGGCACAGTAACATATTTCTCTTTTATCATTCGTTAACCACAGTATGGTGTGTCAAAGCCACATATAATGGAATCGAATCTTTTTTATTTTGAAAAAACTAAAAAAGAGAAACAAACGTTATAAGAGGAATTTTAACGTTTCTTCAAAAGCAAAGGACCCTTATCGCAACAGGACAAAGTGGAGGGGTTTTCTCTTCAATTTTAGCTTTATTTCGTCAAAATATGTAAATAAGTTTGGGAGATATGGCGAATAGTATGTAGTATATAGTAACAATGGAAAACAATATAATATATATATAGAATGACATATGCTATATTGTTGAATAGTTGCCTAACAACATATATACCAAATAGGAGAGTTTTTTACAAAAAATTGAAGAAATTAGTGGTTGAAGCCATATATTTTCCAGTTACAACGAGTGTCACGTGGTCTCATCAGCCGTGAGAGGGTTAACTATTTCTTCTAAAGAAACAGGTACTACGTTCATTTTTTAGTGCAATTTGTAGTAATTTGTGCATTTATTTTCCCATGATGATGTGTAGAACATTTAGTTAGCATATTTGGTTGAGATTTGTAAAAAATATACAGGGTGATGCAAAATTCAGCTTTGTAGTACAGAAAGTTTAACTTGGTTTTCAAAATGTGAAGAAATTGCATATATTAACGAATGCCCTGTATGTACTTCTGAATGGCACAGTAACATATTTCTCTTTTATCATTCGTTAACCATAGTATGGTGTGTCAAACCCACATATAATGGAATCGAATCTGTTTTATTTTGAAAAAACTAAAAAAGAGAAACAAACGTTATAAGATGATTTTTAATGTTTCTTCAAGGACAAAGGACCTGTAACGACACCGTACAAAATGGATAGGTTTGCCCTTCAATTTTAGCTTTATTTCGTCAAAATATGTAAATAAGTTTGGAAGATATGGCGAATAGTATGTAGTATATAGTAACAATGATTAATAATATAATATATATGTAGAATGACATATGCTATATTGTTGAATAGTTGCCTAACAACATATATATACCAAATAGGAAAGTTTTTTTAAAAATTGAAGAAATTAGTGGTTGAAGCCTTACATTTTCCAGTTACAACTAGTGTCACGTGGTCTCATCAGCCGTGAGAGGGTTTACTATTTCTTCTAAAGAAACAGGTACTACGTTCATTTTTTAGTGCAATTTGTAGTAATTTGTGCATTTATTTTCCCATGATAATGTGTAGAACATTTAGTTAGCATATTTGGTTGAGATTTGGAAAAAATATACAGGGTGATGCAAAATTCATCTTTGTAGTACAGAAAGTATAAATTGGTTTTCAAAATGTGAAGAAAGTGCATATATTAACGAATGCCCTGTATGTACTTCTGAATGGCACAGTAACATATTCCTCTTTTATAATTCGTTAACCACAGTATGGTGTGTCAAAGCCACATATAATGGAATCGAATCTGTTTTATTTTGAAAAAACTAAAAAAGAGAAACAAACGTTATAAGAGGAATTTTAACGTTTCTTCAAAAGCAAAGGACCCTTATCGCAACAGGACAAAGTGGAGGGGTTTTCTCTTCAATTTTAGCTTTATTTCGTCAAAATATGTAAATAAGTTTGGAAGATATGGCGAATAGTATGTAGTATATAGTAACAATGATTAATAATATAATATATATGTAGAATGACATATGCTATATTGTTGAATAGTTGCCTAACAACATATATATACCAAATAGGAAAGTTTTTTAAAAATTGAAGAAATTAGTGGTTGAAGCCTTACATTTTCCAGTTACAACGAGTGTCACGTGGTCTCATCAGCCGTGAGAGGGTTAACTATTTCTTCTAAAGCAACAGGTACTACGTTCATTTTTTTGTGTAGTTTGTAGTAATTTGTGCATTTATTTTCCCATCATGATGTGTAGAACATTTATTTAGCATATTTGGTTGAGATTTGGAAAAAATATACAGGGTGATGCAAAATTCAGCTTTGTAGTACAGAAAGTTTAACTTGGTTTTCAAAATGTGAAGAAATTGCATATATTAACGAATGCCCTGTATGTACTTCTGAATGGCACAGTAACATATTTCTCTTTTATCATTCGTTAACCACAGTATGGTGTGTCAAAGCCACATATAATGGAATCGAATCTGTTTTATTTTGAAAAAACTAAAAAAGAGAAACAAACGTTATAAGAGGAATTTTAACGTTTCTTCAAAAGCAAAGGACCCTTATCGCAACAGGACAAAGTGGAGGGGTTTTCTCTTCAATTTTAGCTTTATTTCGTCAAAATATGTAAATAAGTTTGGAAGATATGGCGAATAGTATGTAGTATATAGTAACAATGATTAATAATATAATATATATGTAGAATGACATATGCTATATTGTTGAATAGTTGCCTAACAACATATATATACCAAATAGGAAAGTTTTTTTAAAAATTGAAGAAATTAGTGGTTGAAGCCTTAAATTTTCCAGTTACAACTAGTGTCACGTGGTCTCATCAGCCGTGAGAGGGTTTACTATTTCTTCTAAAGAAACAGGTACTACGTTCATTTTTTAGTGCAATTTGTAGTAATTTGTGCATTTATTTTCCCATGATGATGTGTAGAACATTTAGTTAGCATATTTGGTTGAGATTTGGAAAAAATATACAGGGTGATGCAAAATTCAGCTTTGTAGTACAGAAAGTTTAACTTGGTTTTCAAAATGTGAAGAAATTGCATATATTAACGAATGCCCTGTATGTACTTCTGAATGGCACAGTAACATATTTCTCTTTTATCATTCGTTAACCACAGTATGGTGTGTCAAAGCCACATATAATGGAATCGAATCTGTTTTATTTTGAAAAAACTAAAAAAGAGAAACAAACGTTATAAGAGGAATTTTAACGTTTCTTCAAAAGCAAAGGACCCTTATCGCAACAGGACAAAGTGGAGGGGTTTTCTCTTCAATTTTAGCTTTATTTCGTCAAAATATGTAAATAAGTTTGGAAGATATGGCGAATAGTATGTAGTATATAGTAACAATGATTAATAATATAATATATATGTAGAATGACATATGCTATATTGTTGAATAGTTGCCTAACAACATATATATACCAAATAGGAAAGTTTTTTTAAAAATTGAAGAAATTAGTGGTTGAAGCCTTACATTTTCCAGTTACAACTAGTGTCACGTGGTCTCATCAGCCGTGAGAGGGTTTACTATTTCTTCTAAAGAAACAGGTACTACGTTCATTTTTTAGTGCAATTTGTAGTAATTTGTGCATTTATTTTCCCATGATGATGTGTAGAACATTTAGTTAGCATATTTGGTTGAGATTTGGAAAAAATATACAGGGTGATGCAAAATTCAGCTTTGTAGTACAGAAAGTTTAACTTGGTTTTCAAAATGTGAAGAAATTGCATATATTAACGAATGCCCTGTATGTACTTCTGAATGGCACAGTAACATATTTCTCTTTTATCATTCGTTAACCACAGTATGGTGTGTCAAAGCCACATATAATGGAATCGAATCTGTTTTATTTTGAAAAAACTAAAAAAGAGAAACAAACGTTATAAGAGGAATTTTAACGTTTCTTCAAAAGCAAAGGACCCTTATCGCAACAGGACAAAGTGGAGGGGTTTTCTCTTCAATTTTAGCTTTATTTCGTCAAAATATGTAAATAAGTTTGGGAGATATGGCGAATAGTATGTAGTATATAGTAACAATGGAAAACAATATAATATATATATAGAATGACATATGCTATATTGTTGAATAGTTGCCTAACAACATATATACCAAATAGGAGAGTTTTTTACAAAAAATTGAAGAAATTAGTGGTTGAAGCCATATATTTTCCAGTTACAACGAGTGTCACGTGGTCTCATCAGCCGTGAGAGGGTTAACTATTTCTTCTAAAGAAACAGGTACTACGTTCATTTTTTAGTGCAATTTGTAGTAATTTGTGCATTTATTTTCTCATGATGATGTGTAGAACATTTAGTTAGCATATTTGGTTGAGATTTGTAAAAAATATACAGGGTGATGCAAAATTCAGCTTTGTAGTACAGAAAGTTTAACTTGGTTTTCAAAATGTGAAGAAATTGCATATATTAACGAATGCCCTGTATGTACTTCTGAATGGCACAGTAACATATTTCTCTTTTATCATTCGTTAACCATAGTATGGTGTGTCAAACCCACATATAATGGAATCGAATCTGTTTTATTTTGAAAAAACTAAAAAAGAGAAACAAACGTTATAAGATGATTTTTAATGTTTCTTCAAGGACAAAGGACCTGTAACGACACCGTACAAAATGGATAGGTTTGCCCTTCAATTTGAGCTTTATTTCGTCAAAATATGTAAATAACTTTGGGAGATATGGCGAATAGTATGTAGTATATAGTAACAATGGATAACAATATAATATATATGTAGAATGACATATGCTATATTGTTGAATAGTTGCCTAACAACATATATATACCAAATAGGAGAGTTTTTTTTAAAAAAATTGAAGAAATTAGTGGTTGAAGCCATATATTTTCCAGTTACAACGAGTGTCACGTGGTCTCATCAGCCGTGAGAGGGTTAACTATTTCTTCTAAAGCAACAGGTACTACGTTCATTTTTTTGTGTAGTTTGTAGTAATTTGTGCATTTATTTTCCCATCATGATGTGTAGAACATTTATTTAGCATATTTGGTTGAGATTTGGAAAAAATATACAGGGTGATGCAAAATTCAGCTTTGTAGTACAGAAAGTTTAACTTGGTTTTCAAAATGTGAAGAAATTGCATATATTAACGAATGCCCTGTATGTACTTCTGAATGGCACAGTAACATATTTCTCTTTTATCATTCGTTAACCACAGTATGGTGTGTCAAAGCCACATATAATGGAATCGAATCTGTTTTATTTTGAAAAAACTAAAAAAGAGAAACAAACGTTATAAGAGGAATTTTAACGTTTCTTCAAAAGCAAAGGACCCTTATCGCAACAGGACAAAGTGGAGGGGTTTTCTCTTCAATTTTAGCTTTATTTCGTCAAAATATGTAAATAAGTTCGGAAGATATGGCGAATAGTATGTAGTATATAGTAACAATGATTAATAATATAATATATATGTAGAATGACATATGCTATATTGTTGAATAGTTGCCTAACAACATATATATACCAAATAGGAAAGTTTTTTTAAAAATTGAAGAAATTAGTGGTTGAAGCCTTACATTTTCCAGTTACAACTAGTGTCACGTGGTCTCATCAGCCGTGAGAGGGTTTACTATTTCTTCTAAAGAAACAGGTACTACGTTCATTTTTTAGTGCAATTTGTAGTAATTTGTGCATTTATTTTCCCATGATGATGTGTAGAACATTTAGTTAGCATATTTGGTTGAGATTTGGAAAAAATATACAGGGTGATGCAAAATTCATCTTTGTAGTACAGAAAGTATAAATTGGTTTTCAAAATGTGAAGAAAGTGCATATATTAACGAATGCCCTGTATGTACTTCTGAATGGCACAGTAACATATTCCTCTTTTATAATTCGTTAACCACAGTATGGTGTGTCAAAGCCACATATAATGGAATCGAATCGGTTTTATTTTGAAAAAACTAAAAAAGAGAAACAAACGTTATAAGAGGAATTTTAACGTTTCTTCAAAAGCAAAGGACCTTCATCGCAACCGTACAAAATGGAGGGCTTTGCTCTTCGATTTGAGCCTTAGTTTGTCAAAATATGTAGGTAACTTTGGGAGATATGGCGAATAGTATGTAGTATATAGTAACAATGGAAAACAATATAATATATATATAGAATGACATATGCTATTTTGTTGAATAGTTGCCTAACAACATATACACCAAATAGGAGAGTTTTTCACAAAAAATTGAAGAAATTAGTGGTTGAAGCCATATATTTTCCAGTTACAACGAGTGTCACGTGGTCTCATCAGCCGTGAGAATGTTAACTATTTTTTCTAAAGAAACAGGTACTACGTTCCTTTTTTAGTGCAATTTGTAGTAATTTGTGTATTTATTTTCCCATGATGATGTGTAGAACATTTAGTTAGCATATTTGGTTGAGATTTGGAAAAAATATATAGGGTGATGCAAAATTCAGATTTGTAGTACAGAAAGTATAATTTGGTTTTCAAAATGTGAAGAAAGTGCATATATTAACGAATGCCCTGTATGTACTTCTGAATGGCACAGTAACATATTCCTCTTTTATCATTCGTTAACCATAGTATGGTGTGTCAAAGCCACATATAATGGAATCGAATCTGTTTTATTTTGAAAAAACTAAAAAAGAGAAACAAACGTTATAAGAGGAATTTTAACGTTTCTTCAAGGACAAAGGACCCTTATCGCAACAGGACAAAGTGGAGGGGTTTTCTCTTCAATTTTAGCTTTATTTCGTCAAAATATGTAAATAAGTTTGGAAGATATGGCGAATAGTATGTAGTATATAGCAACAATGATTAATAATATAATATATATGTAAAATGACATATGCTATATTGTTGAATAGTTGCCTAACAACAAATATATACCAAATAGGAAAGTTTTTTTAAAAATTGAAGAAATTAGTGGTTGAAGCCTTACATTTTCCAGTTACAACGAGTGTCACGTGGTCTCATCAGCCGTGAGAGGGTTAACTATTTCTCTAAAGAAACAGGTACTACGTTCATTTTTTAGTGCAGTTTGTAGTAATTTGTGCATTAGTTTCCCATGATGATGTGTAGAACATTTAGTTAGCATATTTGGTTGAGTTTTTTAAAAAATATACAGGGTGATGCAAAATTCAGCTTTGTAGTACAGAAAGTTTAACTTGGTTTTCAAAATGTGAAGAAATTGCATATATTAACGAATGCCCTGTATGTACTTCTGAATGGCACAGTAACATATTCCTCTTTTATCATTCGTTAACCATAGTATGGTGTGTCAAAGCCACATATAATGGAATCGAATCTGTTTTATTTTGAAAAAACTAAAAAAGAGAAACAAACGTTATAAGAGGAATTTTAACGTTTCTTCAAGGACAAAGGACCTTTGTCGCAACCGTACAAAATGGAGGGCTTTGCTCTTCAATTTGAGCCTTATTTTGTCAAAATATGTAAATAAATTTGGGAGATATGGCGAATAGTATGTAGTATATAGTAACAATGGATAAGAATATAATATATATGTAGAATGACATATGCTATATTGTTGAATAGTTGCCTAACAACATATATGTACCAAATAGGAGAGTTTTTTTAAAAAAATTGGAGAAATTAGTGGTTGAAGCCATACATTTTCCAGTTACAACGAGTGTCACGTGGTCTCATCAGCCGTGAGAGGGTTAACTATTTCTTCTAAAGGAACAGGTACTACGTTCATTTTTTAGTGCAGTTTGTAGTAATTTGTGCATTAGTTTCCCATGATGATGTGTAGAACATTTAGTTAGCATATTTGGTTGAGATTTGTAAAAAATATACAGGGTGATGCAAAATTCAGCTTTGTAGTACAGAAAGTTTAACTTGGTTTTCAAAATGTGAAGAAAGTGCATATATTAACGAATGCCCTGTATGTACTTCTGAATGGCACAGTAACATATTTCTCTTTTATCATTCGTTAACCACAGTATGGTGTGTCAAAGCCACATATAATGGAATCGAATCTGTTTTATTTTGAAAAAACTAAAAAAAAGAAAAAAACGTGATAAGAGGATTTTTAATGTTTCTTCAAGGACAAAGGACCTGTAACAAAACCGTACAAAATGGATGGGTTTGCCCTTCAATTTGAGCTTTATTTCGTCAAAATATGTAAATAACTTTGGGAGATGTGGCGAATAGTATGTAGTATATAGTAACAATGGATAACAATATAATATATATGTAGAATGACATATGCTATATTGTTGAATAGTTGCTAACAACATATATATACCAAATAGGAGAGTTTTTTTAAAAAAATTGAAGAAATTAGTGGTTGAAGCCATATATTTTCCAGTTACAACGAGTGTCACGTGGTCTCATCAGCCGTGAGAGGGTTTACAATTTCTTCTAAAGAAACAGGTACTACGTTCATTTTTTAGTGCAATTTGTAGTAATTTGTGCATTTATTTTCCCATGATGATGTGTAGAACATTTAGTTAGCATATTTGGTTGAGATTTGGAAAAAATATACAGGGTGATGCAAAATTCATCTTTGTAGTACAGAAAGTATAAATTGGTTTTCAAAATGTGAAGAAAGTGCATATATTAACGAATGCCCTGTATGTACTTCTGAATGGCACAGTAACATATTCCTCTTTTATCATTCGTTAACCACAGTATGGTGTGTCAAAGCCACATATAATGGAATCGAATCTGTTTTATTTTGAAAAAACTAAAAAAGAGAAACAAACGTTATAAGAGGAATTTTAACGTTTCTTCAAAAGCAAAGGACCCTTATCGCAACAGGACAAAGTGGAGGGGTTTTCTCTTCAATTTTAGCTTTATTTCGTCAAAATATGTAAATAAGTTTGGAAGATATGGCGAATAGTATGTAGTATATAGTAACAATGATTAATAATATAATATATATGTAGAATGACATATGCTATATTGTTGAATAGTTGCCTAACAACATATATATACCAAATAGGAAAGTTTTTTTAAAAATTGAAGAAATTAGTGGTTGAAGCCTTACATTTTCCAGTTACAACTAGTGTCACGTGGTCTCATCAGCCGTGAGAGGGTTTACTATTTCTTCTAAAGAAACAGGTACTACGTTCATTTTTTAGTGCAATTTGTAGTAATTTGTGCATTTATTTTCCCATGATGATGTGTAGAACATTTAGTTAGCATATTTGGTTGAGATTTGGAAAAAATATACAGGGTGATGCAAAATTCATCTTTGTAGTACAGAAAGTATAAATTGGTTTTCAAAATGTGAAGAAAGTGCATATATTAACGAATGCCCTGTATGTACTTCTGAATGGCACAGTAACATATTCCTCTTTTATAATTCGTTAACCACAGTATGGTGTGTCAAAGCCACATATAATGGAATCGAATCTGTTTTATTTTGAAAAAACTAAAAAAGAGAAACAAACGTTATAAGAGGAATTTTAACGTTTCTTCAAAAGCAAAGGACCCTTATCGCAACAGGACAAAGTGGAGGGGTTTTCTCTTCAATTTTAGCTTTATTTCGTCAAAATATGTAAATAAGTTTGGAAGATATGGCGAATAGTATGTAGTATATAGTAACAATGATTAATAATATAATATATATGTAGAATGACATATGCTATATTGTTGAATAGTTGCCTAACAACATATATATACCAAATAGGAAAGTTTTTTAAAAATTGAAGAAATTAGTGGTTGAAGCCTTACATTTTCCAGTTACAACGAGTGTCACGTGGTCTCATCAGCCGTGAGAGGGTTAACTATTTCTTCTAAAGCAACAGGTACTACGTTCATTTTTTAGTGCAGTTTGTAGTAATTTGTGCATTAGTTTCCCATGATGATGTGTAGAACATTTAGTTAGCATATTTGGTTGAGATTTGTAAAAAATATACAGGGTGATGCAAAATTCAGCTTTGTAGTACAGAAAGTTTAACTTGGTTTTCAAAATGTGAAGATATTGCATATATTAACGAATGCCCTGTATGTACTTCTGAATGGCACAGTAACATATTCCTCTTTTATCATTCGTTAACCATAGTATGGTGTGTCAAAGCCACATATAATGGAATCGAATCTGTTTTATTTTGAAAAAAATAAAAAACAGAAACAAACGTTAGAAGAGGAATTTTAACGTTTCTTCAAGGGCAAAGGACCTTCATCGCAACCGTACAAAATGGAGGGCTTTGCTCTTCGATTTGAGCCTTAGTTTGTCAAAATATGTAGGTAACTTTGGGAGATATGGCGAATAGTATGTAGTATATAGTAACAATGGAAAACAATATAATATATATATAGAATGACATATGCTATTTTGTTGAATAGTTGCCTAACAACATATATACCAAATAGGAGAGTTTTTCACAAAAAATTGAAGAAATTAGTGGTTGAAGCCATATATTTTCCAGTTACAACGAGTGTCACGTGGTCTCATCAGCCGTGAGAATGTTAACTATTTTTTCTAAAGAAACAGGTACTACGTTCATTTTTTAGTGCAATTTGTAGTAATTTGTGTATTTATTTTCCCATGATGATGTGTAGAACATTTAGTTAGCATATTTGGTTGAGATTTGGAAAAAATATATAGGGTGATGCAAAATTCAGCTTTGTAGTACAGAAAGTATAATTTGGTTTTCAAAATGTGAAGAAAGTGCATATATTAACGAATGCCCTGTATGTACTTCTGAATGGCACAGTAACATATTCCTCTTTTATCATTCGTTAACCATAGTATGGTGTGTCAAAGCCACATATAATGGAATCGAATCTGTTTTATTTTGAAAAAACTAAAAAAGAGAAACAAACGTTATAAGAGGAATTTTAACGTTTCTTCAAGGACAAAGGACCCTTATCGCAACAGGACAAAGTGGAGGGGTTTTCTCTTCAATTTTAGCTTTATTTCGTCAAAATATGTAAATAAGTTTGGAAGATATGGCGAATAGTATGTAGTATATAGCAACAATGATTAATAATATAATATATATGTAAAATGACATATGCTATATTGTTGAATAGTTGCCTAACAACAAATATATACCAAATAGGAAAGTTTTTTTAAAAATTGAAGAAATTAGTGGTTGAAGCCTTACATTTTCCAGTTACAACGAGTGTCACGTGGTCTCATCAGCCGTGAGAGGGTTAACTATTTCTCTAAAGAAACAGGTACTACGTTCATTTTTTAGTGCAGTTTGTAGTAATTTGTGCATTAGTTTCCCATGATGATGTGTAGAACATTTAGTTAGCATATTTGGTTGAGTTTTTTAAAAAATATACAGGGTGATGCAAAATTCAGCTTTGTAGTACAGAAAGTTTAACTTGGTTTTCAAAATGTGAAGAAATTGCATATATTAACGAATGCCCTGTATGTACTTCTGAATGGCACAGTAACATATTCCTCTTTTATCATTCGTTAACCATAGTATGGTGTGTCAAAGCCACATATAATGGAATCGAATCTGTTTTATTTTGAAAAAACTAAAAAAGAGAAACAAACGTTATAAGAGGAATTTTAACGTTTCTTCAAGGACAAAGGACCTTTGTCGCAACCGTACAAAATGGAGGGCTTTGCTCTTCAATTTGAGCCTTAGTTTGTCAAAATATGTAAATAAATTTGGGAGATATGGCGAATAGTATGTAGTATATAGTAACAATGGATAAGAATATAATATATATGTAGAATGACATATGCTATATTGTTGAATAGTTGCCTAACAACATATATGTACCAAATAGGAGAGTTTTTTTAAAAAAAATGGAGAAATTAGTGGTTGAAGCCATACATTTTCCAGTTACAACGAGTGTCACGTGGTCTCATCAGCCGTGAGAGGGTTAACTATTTCTTCTAAAGGAACAGGTACTACGTTCATTTTTTTGTGCAGTTTGTAGTAATTTGTGCATTTATTTTCCCATCATGATGTGTAGAACATTTAGTTAGCATATTTGGTTGAGATTTGGAAAAAATATACAGGGTGATGCAAAATTCATGTTTGTAGTACAGAAAGTATAAATTGTTTTTCAAAATGTGAAGAAAGTGCATATATTAACGAATGCCTTGTATGTACTTCTGAATGGCACAGTAACATATTCCTCTTTTATCATTCGTTAACCACAGTATGGTGTGTCAAAGCCACATATAATGGAATCGAATCTGTTTTATTTTGAAAAAACTAAAAAACAGAAACAAACGTTATAAGAGAAATTTTAACGTTTCTTCAAGGGCAAAAAACACTTATCGCAACAGGACAAAATGGAGGGGTTTCCTCTTCAATTTTAGCTTTTTTTCGTCAAAATATGTAAATAACTTTGGGAGATATGGCGAATAGTATGTAGTATATAGTAACAATGGAAAACAATATAATATATATATAGAATGACATATGCTATATAGTTGAATAGTTGCCTAACAACATATATACCAAATAGGAGAGTTTTTTACAAAAAATTGAAGAAATTAGTGGTTGAAGCCATATATTTTCCAGTTACAACGAGTGTCACGTGGTCTCATCAGCCGTGAGAGGGTTAACTATTTCTTCTAAAGAAACAGGTACTACGTTCATTTTTTAGTGCAATTTGTAGTAATTTGTGCATTTATTTTCCCATGATGATGTGTAGAACATTTAGTTAGCATATTTGGTTGAGATTTGTAAAAAATATACAGGGTGATGCAAAATTCAGCTTTGTAGTACAGAAAGTTTAACTTGGTTTTCAAAATGTGAAGAAATTGCATATATTAACGAATGCCCTGTATGTACTTCTGAATGGCACAGTAACATATTTCTCTTTTATCATTCGTTAACCATAGTATGGTGTGTCAAACCCACATATAATGGAATCGAATCTGTTTTATTTTGAAAAAACTAAAAAAGAGAAACAAACGTTATAAGATGATTTTTAATGTTTCTTCAAGGACAAAGGACCTGTAACGACACCGTACAAAATGGATAGGTTTGCCCTTCAATTTGAGCTTTATTTCGTCAAAATATGTAAATAACTTTGGGAGATATGGCGAATAGTATGTAGTATATAGTAACAATGGATAACAATATAATATATATGTAGAATGACATATGCTATATTGTTGAATAGTTGCCTAACAACATATATATACCAAATAGGAGAGTTTTTTTAAAAAAAATTGAAGAAATTAGTGGTTGAAGCCATATATTTTCCAGTTACAACGAGTGTCACGTGGTCTCATCAGCCGTGAGAGGGTTAACTATTTCTTCTAAAGCAACAGGTACTACGTTCATTTTTTTGTGTAGTTTGTAGTAATTTGTGCATTTATTTTCCCATCATGATGTGTAGAACATTTAGTTAGCATATTTGGTTGAGATTTGGAAAAAATATACAGGGTGATGCAAAATTCATCTTTGTAGTACAGAAAGTATAAATTGGTTTTCAAAATGTGAAGAAAGTGCATATATTAACGAATGCCCTGTATGTACTTCTGAATGGCACAGTAACATATTCCTCTTTTATAATTCGTTAACCACAGTATGGTGTGTCAAAGCCACATATAATGGAATCGAATCTGTTTTATTTTGAAAAAACTAAAAAAGAGAAACAAACGTTATAAGAGGAATTTTAAAGTTTCTTCAAAAGCAAAGGACCCTTATCGCAACAGGACAAAGTGGAGGGGTTTTCTCTTCAATTTTAGCTTTATTTCGTCAAAATATGTAAATAAGTTTGGAAGATATGGCGAATAGTATGTAGTATATAGTAACAATGATTAATAATATAATATATATGTAGAATGACATATGCTATATTGTTGAATAGTTGCCTAACAACATATATATACCAAATAGGAAAGTTTTTTAAAAATTGAAGAAATTAGTGGTTGAAGCCTTACATTTTTTTGTTACAACGAGTGTCACGTGGTCTCATCAGCCGTGAGAGGGTTAACTATTTCTTCTAAAGCAACAGGTACTACGTTCATTTTTTAGTGCAGTTTGTAGTAATTTGTGCATTAGTTTCCCATGATGATGTGTAGAACATTTAGTTAGCATATTTGGTTGAGATTTGTAAAAAATATACAGGGTGATGCAAAATTCAGCTTTGTAGTACAGAAAGTTTAACTTGGTTTTCAAAATGTGAAGATATTGCATATATTAACGAATGCCCTGTATGTACTTCTGAATGGCACAGTAACATATTCCTCTTTTATCATTCGTTAACCATAGTATGGTGTGTCAAAGCCACATATAATGGAATCGAATCTGTTTTATTTTGAAAAAACTAAAAAACAGAAACAAACGTTAGAAGAGGAATTTTAACGTTTCTTCAAGGGCAAAGGACCTTCATCGCAACCGTACAAAATGGAGGGCTTTGCTCTTCGATTTGAGCCTTAGTTTGTCAAAATATGTAGGTAACTTTGGGAGATATGGCGAATAGTATGTAGTATATAGTAACAATGGAAAACAATATAATATATATATAGAATGACATATGCTATTTTGTTGAATAGTTGCCTAACAACATATATACCAAATAGGAGAGTTTTTCACAAAAAATTGAAGAAATTAGTGGTTGAAGCCATATATTTTCCAGTTACAACGAGTGTCACGTGGTCTCATCAGCCGTGAGAATGTTAACTATTTTTTCTAAAGAAACAGGTACTACGTTCATTTTTTAGTGCAATTTGTAGTAATTTGTGTATTTATTTTCCCATGATGATGTGTAGAACATTTAGTTAGCATATTTGGTTGAGATTTGGAAAAAATATATAGGGTGATGCAAAATTCATGTTTGTAGTACAGAAAGTATAAATTGTTTTTCAAAATGTGAAGAAAGTGCATATATTAACGAATGCCCTGTATGTACTTCTGAATGGCACAGTAACATATTCCTCTTTTATCATTCGTTAACCACAGTATGGTGTGACAAAGCCACATATAATGGAATCGAATCTGTTTTATTTTGAAAAAACTAAAAAACAGAAACAAACGTTATAAGAGAAATTTTAACGTTTCTTCAAGGGCAAAAAACACTTATCGCAACAGGACAAAATGAAGGGGTTTCCTCTTCAATTTTAGCTTTTTTTCGTCAAAATATGTAAATAACTTTGGGAGATATGGCGAATAGTATGTAGTATATAGTAACAATGGAAAACAATATAATATATATATAGAATGACATATGCTATATTGTTGAATAGTTGCCTAACAACATATATACCAAATAGGAGAGTTTTTTACAAAAAATTGAAGAAATTAGTGGTTGAAGCCATATATTTTCCAGTTACAACGAGTGTCACGTGGTCTCATCAGCCGTGAGAGGGTTAACTATTTCTTCTAAAGAAACAGGTACTACGTTCATTTTTTAGTGCAATTTGTAGTAATTTGTGCATTTATTTTCCCATGATGATGTGTAGAACATTTAGTTAGCATATTTGGTTGAGATTTGTAAAAAATATACAGGGTGATGCAAAATTCAGCTTTGTAGTACAGAAAGTTTAACTTGGTTTTCAAAATGTGAAGAAATTGCATATATTAACGAATGCCCTGTATGTACTTCTGAATGGCACAATAACATATTTCTCTTTTATCATTCGTTAACCATAGTATGGTGTGTCAAACCCACATATAATGGAATCGAATCTGTTTTATTTTGAAAAAACTAAAAAAGAGAAACAAACGTTATAAGATGATTTTTAATGTTTCTTCAAGGACAAAGGACCTGTAACGACACCGTACAAAATGGGTAGGTTTGCCCTTCAATTTGAGCTTTATTTCGTCAAAATATGTAAATAACTTTGGGAGATATGGCGAATAGTATGTAGTATATAGTAACAATGGATAACAATATAATATATATGTAGAATGACATATGCTATATTGTTGAATAGTTGCCTAACAACATATATATACCAAATAGGAGAGTTTTTTTTAAAAAAAATTGAAGAAATTAGTGGTTGAAGCCATATATTTTCCAGTTACAACGAGTGTCACGTGGTCTCATCAGCCGTGAGAGGGTTAACTATTTCTTCTAAAGCAACAGGTACTACGTTCATTTTTTTGTGTAGTTTGTAGTAATTTGTGCATTTATTTTCCCATCATGATGTGTAGAACATTTATTTAGCATATTTGGTTGAGATTTGGAAAAAATATACAGGGTGATGCAAAATTCAGCTTTGTAGTACAGAAAGTATAAATTGTTTTTCAAAATGTGAAGAAAGTGCATATATTAACGAATGCCCTGTATGTACTTCTGAATGGCACAGTAACATATTCCTCTTTTATCATTCGTGAACCACAGTATGGTGTGTCAAAGCCACATATAATGGAATCGAATCTGTTTTATTTTGAAAAAAACTAAAAAACAGGAACAAACGTTACAAGAGGAATTTTAACGTTTCTTCAAGGGCAAAGGACACTTTTCGCAACAGGACAAAATGGAGGGGTTTCCTCTTCAATTTTAGCTTTATTTCGTCAAAATATGTAAATAAGTTTGGGAGATATGGCGAATAGTATGTAGTATATAGTAACAATGATTAATAATATAATATATATGTAAAATGACATATTCTATATTGTTGAATAGTTGCCTAACAACATATATATACCAAATAGGAAAGTTTTTTAAAAATTGAAGAAATTAGTGGTTGAAGCCATACATTTTCCAGTTACAACGAGTGTCACGTGGTCTCATCAGCCGTGAGAGGGTTAACTATTTCTTCTAAAGGAACAGGTACTACGTTCATTTTTTAGTGCAGTTTGTAGTAATTTGTGCATTAGTTTCCCATGATGATGTGTAGAACATTTAGTTAGCATATTTGGTTGAGATTTGTAAAAAATATACAGGGTGATGCAAAATTCAGCTTTGTAGTACAGAAAGTTTAACTTGGTTTTCAAAATGTGAAGAAATTACATATATTAACGAATGCCCTGTATGTACTTCTGAATGGCACAGTAACATATTTCTCTTTTATCATTCGTTAACCATAGTATGGTGTGTCAAACCCACATATAATGGAATCGAATCTGTTTTATTTTGAAAAAACTAAAAAAGAGAAACAAACGTTATAAGATGATTTTTAATGTTTCTTCAAGGACAAAGGACCTGTAACGACACCGTACAAAATGGATAGGTTTGCCCTTCAATTTGAGCTTTATTTCGTCAAAATATGTAAATAACTTTGGGAGATATGGCGAATAGTATGTAGTATATAGTAACAATGGATAACAATATAATATATATGTAGAATGACATATGCTATATTGTTGAATAGTTGCCTAACAACATATATATACCAAATAGGAGAGTTTTTTTAAAAAAAATTGAAGAAATTAGTGGTTGAAGCCATATATTTTCCAGTTACAACGAGTGTCACGTGGTCTCATCAGCCGTGAGAGGGTTAACTATTTCTTCTAAAGCAACAGGTACTACGTTCATTTTTTTGTGTAGTTTGTAGTAATTTGTGCATTTATTTTCCCATCATGATGTGTAGAACATTTATTTAGCATATTTGGTTGAGATTTGGAAAAAATATACAGGGTGATGCAAAATTCAGCTTTGTAGTACAGAAAGTATAAATTGTTTTTCAAAATGTGAAGAAAGTGCATATATTAACGAATGCCCTGTATGTACTTCTGAATGGCACAGTAACATATTCCTCTTTTATCATTCGTGAACCACAGTATGGTGTGTCAAAGCCACATATAATGGAATCGAATCTGTTTTATTTTGAAAAAAACTAAAAAACAGGAACAAACGTTAGAAGAGGAATTTTAACGTTTCTTCAAGGGCAAAGGACACTTATCGCAACAGGACAAAATGGAGGGGTTTCCTCTTCAATTTTAGCTTTATTTCGTCAAAATATGTAAATAAGTTTGGGAGATATGGCGAATAGTATGTAGTATATAGTAACAATGATTAATAATATAATATATATGTAAAATGACATATTCTATATTGTTGAATAGTTGCCTAACAACATATATATACCAAATAGGAAAGTTTTTTAAAAATTGAAGAAATTAGTGGTTGAAGCCATACATTTTCCAGTTACAACGAGTGTCACGTGGTCTCATCAGCCGTGAGAGGGTTAACTATTTCTTCTAAAGGAACAGGTACTACGTTCATTTTTTAGTGCAGTTTGTAGTAATTTGTGCATTAGTTTCCCATGATGATGTGTAGAACATTTAGTTAGCATATTTGGTTGAGATTTGTAAAAAATATACAGGGTGATGCAAAATTCAGCTTTGTAGTACAGAAAGTTTAACTTGGTTTTCAAAATGTGAAGAAATTGCATATATTAACGAATGCCCTGTATGTACTTCTGAATGGCACAGTAACATATTTCTCTTTTATCATTCGTTAACCACAGTATGGTGTGTCAAAGCCACATATAATGGAATCGAATCTGTTTTATTTTGAAAAAACTAAAAAGGAGAAAAAAACGTTATAAGAGGATTTTTAATGTTTCTTCAAGGACAAAGGACCTGTAACAAAACCGTACAAAATGGATGGGTTTGCCCTTCAATTTGAGCTTTATTTCGTCAAAATATGTAAATAACTTTGGGAGATGTGGCGAATAGTATGTAGTATATAGTAACAATGGATAACAATATAATATATATGTAGAATGACATATGCTATATTGTTGAATAGTTGCTAACAACATATATATACCAAATAGGAGAGTTTTTTTAAAAAAATTGAAGAAATTAGTGGTTGAAGCCATATATTTTCCAGTTACAACGAGTGTCACGTGGTCTCATCAGCCGTGAGAGGGTTTACAATTTCTTCTAAAGAAACAGGTACTACGTTCATTTTTTAGTGCAATTTGTAGTAATTTGTGCATTTATTTTCCCATGATGATGTGTAGAACATTTAGTTAGCATATTTGGTTGAGATTTGGAAAAAATATACAGGGTGATGCAAAATTCATCTTTGTAGTACAGAAAGTATAAATTGGTTTTCAAAATGTGAAGAAAGTGCATATATTAACGAATGCCCTGTATGTACTTCTGAATGGCACAGTAACATATTCCTCTTTTATCATTCGTTAACCACAGTATGGTGTGTCAAAGCCACATATAATGGAATCGAATCTGTTTTATTTTGAAAAAACTAAAAAAGAGAAACAAACGTTATAAGAGGAATTTTAACGTTTCTTCAAAAGCAAAGGACCCTTATCGCAACAGGACAAAGTGGAGGGGTTTTCTCTTCAATTTTAGCTTTATTTCGTCAAAATATGTAAATAAGTTTGGAAGATATGGCGAATAGTATGTAGTATATAGTAACAATGATTAATAATATAATATATATGTAGAATGACATATGCTATATTGTTGAATAGTTGCCTAACAACATATATATACCAAATAGGAAAGTTTTTTTAAAAATTGAAGAAATTAGTGGTTGAAGCCTTACATTTTCCAGTTACAACTAGTGTCACGTGGTCTCATCAGCCGTGAGAGGGTTTACTATTTCTTCTAAAGAAACAGGTACTACGTTCATTTTTTAGTGCAATTTGTAGTAATTTGTGCATTTATTTTCCCATGATGATGTGTAGAACATTTAGTTAGCATATTTGGTTGAGATTTGGAAAAAATATACAGGGTGATGCAAAATTCATCTTTGTAGTACAGAAAGTATAAATTGGTTTTCAAAATGTGAAGAAAGTGCATATATTAACGAATGCCCTGTATGTACTTCTGAATGGCACAGTAACATATTCCTCTTTTATAATTCGTTAACCACAGTATGGTGTGTCAAAGCCACATATAATGGAATCGAATCTGTTTTATTTTGAAAAAACTAAAAAAGAGAAACAAACGTTATAAGAGGAATTTTAAAGTTTCTTCAAAAGCAAAGGACCCTTATCGCAACAGGACAAAGTGGAGGGGTTTTCTCTTCAATTTTAGCTTTATTTCGTCAAAATATGTAAATAAGTTTGGAAGATATGGCGAATAGTATGTAGTATATAGTAACAATGATTAATAATATAATATATATGTAGAATGACATATGCTATATTGTTGAATAGTTGCCTAACAACATATATATACCAAATAGGAAAGTTTTTTAAAAATTGAAGAAATTAGTGGTTGAAGCCTTACATTTTCCAGTTACAACGAGTGTCACGTGGTCTCATCAGCCGTGAGAGGGTTAACTATTTCTTCTAAAGCAACAGGTACTACGTTCATTTTTTAGTGCAGTTTGTAGTAATTTGTGCATTAGTTTCCCATGATGATGTGTAGAACATTTAGTTAGCATATTTGGTTGAGATTTGTAAAAAATATACAGGGTGATGCAAAATTCAGCTTTGTAGTACAGAAAGTTTAACTTGGTTTTCAAAATATGAAGATATTGCATATATTAACGAATGCCCTGTATGTACTTCTGAATGGCACAGTAACATATTCCTCTTTTATCATTCGTTAACCATAGTATGGTGTGTCAAAGCCACATATAATGGAATCGAATCTGTTTTATTTTGAAAAAACTAAAAAACAGAAACAAACGTTAGAAGAGGAATTTTAACGTTTCTTCAAGGGCAAAGGACCTTCATCGCAACCGTACAAAATGGAGGGCTTTGCTCTTCGATTTGAGCCTTAGTTTGTCAAAATATGTAGGTAACTTTGGGAGATATGGCGAATAGTATGTAGTATATAGTAACAATGGAAAACAATATAATATATATATAGAATGACATATGCTATTTTGTTGAATAGTTGCCTAACAACATATATACCAAATAGGAGAGTTTTTCACAAAAAATTGAAGAAATTAGTGGTTGAAGCCATATATTTTCCAGTTACAACGAGTGTCACGTGGTCTCATCAGCCGTGAGAATGTTAACTATTTTTTCTAAAGAAACAGGTACTACGTTCATTTTTTAGTGCAATTTGTAGTAATTTGTGTATTTATCTTCCCATGATGATGTGTAGAACATTTAGTTAGCATATTTGGTTGAGATTTGGAAAAAATATATAGGGTGATGCAAAATTCATGTTTGTAGTACAGAAAGTATAAATTGTTTTTCAAAATGTGAAGAAAGTGCATATATTAACGAATGCCCTGTATGTACTTCTGAATGGCACAGTAACATATTCCTCTTTTATCATTCGTTAACCACAGTATGGTGTGACAAAGCCACATATAATGGAATCGAATCTGTTTTATTTTGAAAAAACTAAAAAACAGAAACAAACGTTATAAGAGAAATTTTAACGTTTCTTCAAGGGCAAAAAACACTTATCGCAACAGGACAAAATGAAGGGGTTTCCTCTTCAATTTTAGCTTTTTTTCGTCAAAATATGTAAATAACTTTGGGAGATATGGCGAATAGTATGTAGTATATAGTAACAATGGAAAACAATATAATATATATATAGAATGACATATGCTATATTGTTGAATAGTTGCCTAACAACATATATACCAAATAGGAGAGTTTTTTACAAAAAATTGAAGAAATTAGTGGTTGAAGCCATATATTTTCCAGTTACAACGAGTGTCACGTGGTCTCATCAGCCGTGAGAGGGTTAACTATTTCTTCTAAAGAAACAGGTACTACGTTCATTTTTTAGTGCAATTTGTAGTAATTTGTGCATTTATTTTCCCATGATGATGTGTAGAACATTTAGTTAGCATATTTGGTTGAGATTTGTAAAAAATATACAGGGTGATGCAAAATTCAGCTTTGTAGTACAGAAAGTTTAACTTGGTTTTCAAAATGTGAAGAAATTGCATATATTAACGAATGCCCTGTATGTACTTCTGAATGGCACAGTAACATATTTCTCTTTTATCATTCGTTAACCATAGTATGGTGTGTCAAACCCACATATAATGGAATCGAATCTGTTTTATTTTGAAAAAACTAAAAAAGAGAAACAAACGTTATAAGATGATTTTTAATGTTTCTTCAAGGACAAAGGACCTGTAACGACACCGTACAAAATGGGTAGGTTTGCCCTTCAATTTGAGCTTTATTTCGTCAAAATATGTAAATAACTTTGGGAGATATGGCGAATAGTATGTAGTATATAGTAACAATGGATAACAATATAATATATATGTAGAATGACATATGCTATATTGTTGAATAGTTGCCTAACAACATATATATACCAAATAGGAGAGTTTTTTTTAAAAAAATTGAAGAAATTAGTGGTTGAAGCCATATATTTTCCAGTTACAACGAGTGTCACGTGGTCTCATCAGCCGTGAGAGGGTTAACTATTTCTTCTAAAGCAACAGGTACTACGTTCATTTTTTTGTGTAGTTTGTAGTAATTTGTGCATTTATTTTCCCATCATGATGTGTAGAACATTTATTTAGCATATTTGGTTGAGATTTGGAAAAAATATACAGGGTGATGCAAAATTCAGCTTTGTAGTACAGAAAGTATAAATTGTTTTTCAAAATGTGAAGAAAGTGCATATATTAACGAATGCCCTGTATGTACTTCTGAATGGCACAGTAACATATTCCTCTTTTATCATTCGTTAACCACAGTATGGTGTGTCAAAGCCACATATAATGGAATCGAATCTGTTTTATTTTGAAAAAAACTAAAAAACAGGAACAAACGTTACAAGAGGAATTTTAACGTTTCTTCAAGGGCAAAGGACACTTATCGCAACAGGACAAAATGGAGGGGTTTCCTCTTCAATTTTAGCTTTATTTCGTCAAAATATGTAAATAAGTTTGGGAGATATGGCGAATAGTATGTAGTATATAGTAACAATGATTAATAATATAATATATATGTAAAATGACATATTCTATATTGTTGAATAGTTGCCTAACAACATATATATACCAAATAGGAAAGTTTTTTAAAAATTGAAGAAATTAGTGGTTGAAGCCATACATTTTCCAGTTACAACGAGTGTCACGTGGTCTCATCAGCCGTGAGAGGGTTAACTATTTCTTCTAAAGGAACAGGTACTACGTTCATTTTTTAGTGCAGTTTGTAGTAATTTGTGCATTAGTTTCCCATGATGATGTGTAGAACATTTAGTTAGCATATTTGGTTGAGATTTGTAAAAAATATACAGGGTGATGCAAAATTCAGCTTTGTAGTACAGAAAGTTTAACTTGGTTTTCAAAATGTGAAGAAATTGCATATATTAACGAATGCACTGTATGTACTTCTGAATGGCACAGTAACATATTTCTCTTTTATCATTCGTTAACCACAGTATGGTGTGTCAAAGCCACATATAATGGAATCGAATCAGTTTTATTTTGAAAAAACTAAAAAGGAGAAAAAAACGTTATAAGAGGATTTTTAATGTTTCTTCAAGGACAAAGGACCTGTAACAAAACCGTACAAAATGGATGGGTTTGCCCTTCAATTTGAGCTTTATTTCGTCAAAATATGTAAATAACTTTGGGAGATGTGGCGAATAGTATGTAGTATATAGTAACAATGGATAACAATATAATATATATGTAGAATGACATATGCTATATTGTTGAATAGTTGCTAACAACATATATATACCAAATAGGAGAGTTTTTTTAAAAAAATTGAAGAAATTAGTGGTTGAAGCCATATATTTTCCAGTTACAACGAGTGTCACGTGGTCTCATCAGCCGTGAGAGGGTTTACAATTTCTTCTAAAGAAACAGGTACTACGTTCATTTTTTAGTGCAATTTGTAGTAATTTGTGCATTTATTTTCTCATGATGATGTGTAGAACATTTAGTTAGCATATTTGGTTGAGATTTGGAAAAAATATACAGGGTGATGCAAAATTCATCTTTGTAGTACAGAAAGTATAAATTGGTTTTCAAAATGTGAAGAAAGTGCATATATTAACGAATGCCCTGTATGTACTTCTGAATGGCACAGTAACATATTCCTCTTTTATCATTCGTTAACCACAGTATGATGTGTCAAAGCCACATATAATGGAATCGAATCTGTTTTATTTTGAAAAAACTAAAAAAGAGAAACAAACGTTATAAGAGGAATTTTAACGTTTCTTCAAAAGCAAAGGACCCTTATCGCAACAGGACAAAGTGGAGGGGTTTTCTCTTCAATTTTAGCTTTATTTCGTCAAAATATGTAAATAAGTTTGGAAGATATGGCGAATAGTATGTAGTATATAGTAACAATGATTAATAATATAATATATATGTAGAATGACATATGCTATATTGTTGAATAGTTGCCTAACAACATATATATACCAAATAGGAAAGTTTTTTAAAAATTGAAGAAATTAGTGGTTGAAGCCTTACATTTTCCAGTTACAACGAGTGTCACGTGGTCTCATCAGCCGTGAGAGGGTTAACTATTTCTTCTAAAGCAACAGGTACTACGTTCATTTTTTAGTGCAGTTTGTAGTAATTTGTGCATTAGTTTCCCATGATGATGTGTAGAACATTTAGTTAGCATATTTGGTTGAGATTTGTAAAAAATATACAGGGTGATGCAAAATTCAGCTTTGTAGTACAGAAAGTTTAACTTGGTTTTCAAAATGTGAAGATATTGCATATATTAACGAATGCCCTGTATGTACTTCTGAATGGCACAGTAACATATTCCTCTTTTATCATTCGTTAACCATAGTATGGTGTGTCAAAGCCACATATAATGGAATCGAATCTGTTTTATTTTGAAAAAACTAAAAAACAGAAACAAACGTTAGAAGAGGAATTTTAACGTTTCTTCAAGGGCAAAGGACCTTCATCGCAACCGTACAAAATGGAGGGCTTTGCTCTTCGAATTGAGCCTTAGTTTGTCAAAATATGTAGGTAACTTTGGGAGATATGGCGAATAGTATGTAGTATATAGTAACAATGGAAAACAATATAATATATATATAGAATGACATATGCTATTTTGTTGAATAGTTGCTTAACAACATATATACCAAATAGGAGAGTTTTTCACAAAAAATTGAAGAAATTAGTGGTTGAAGCCATATATTTTCCAGTTACAACGAGTGTCACGTGGTCTCATCAGCCGTGAGAATGTTAACTATTTTTTCTAAAGAAACAGGTACTACGTTCATTTTTTAGTGCAATTTGTAGTAATTTGTGTATTTATTTTCCCATGATGATGTGTAGAACATTTAGTTAGCATATTTGGTTGAGATTTGGAAAAAATATATAGGGTGATGCAAAATTCAGCTTTGTAGTACAGAAAGTATAATTTGGTTTTCAAAATGTGAAGAAAGTGCATATATTAACGAATGCCCTGTATGTACTTCTGAATGGCACAGTAACATATTCCTCTTTTATCATTCGTTAACCATAGTATGGTGTGTCAAAGCCACATATAATGGAATCGAATCTGTTTTATTTTGAAAAAACTAAAAAAGAGAAACAAACGTTATAAGAGGAATTTTAACGTTTCTTCAAGGACAAAGGACCCTTATCGCAACAGGACAAAGTGGAGGGGTTTTCTCTTCAATTTTAGCTTTATTTCGTCAAAATATGTAAATAAGTTTGGAAGATATGGCGAATAGTATGTAGTATATAGCAACAATGATTAATAATATAATATATATGTAAAATGACATATGCTATATTGTTGAATAGTTGCCTAACAACAAATATATACCAAATAGGAAAGTTTTTTTAAAAATTGAAGAAATTAGTGGTTGAAGCCTTACATTTTCCAGTTACAACGAGTGTCACGTGGTCTCATCAGCCGTGAGAGGGTTAACTATTTCTCTAAAGAAACAGGTACTACGTTCATTTTTTAGTGCAGTTTGTAGTAATTTGTGCATTAGTTTCCCATGATGATGTGTAGAACATTTAGTTAGCATATTTGGTTGAGTTTTTTAAAAAATATACAGGGTGATGCAAAATTCAGCTTTGTAGTACAGAAAGTTTAACTTGGTTTTCAAAATGTGAAGAAATTGCATATATTAACGAATGCCCTGTATGTACTTCTGAATGGCACAGTAACATATTCCTCTTTTATCATTCGTTAACCATAGTATGGTGTGTCAAAGCCACATATAATGGAATCGAATCTGTTTTATTTTGAAAAAACTAAAAAAGAGAAACAAACGTTATAAGAGGAATTTTAACGTTTCTTCAAGGACAAAGGACCTTTGTCGCAACCGTACAAAATGGAGGGCTTTGCTCTTCAATTTGAGCCTTATTTTGTCAAAATATGTAAATAAATTTGGGAGATATGGCGAATAGTATGTAGTATATAGTAACAATGGATAAGAATATAATATATATGTAGAATGACATATGCTATATTGTTGAATAGTTGCCTAACAACATATATGTACCAAATAGGAGAGTTTTTTTTAAAAAATTGGAGAAATTAGTGGTTGAAGCCATACATTTTCCAGTTACAACGAGTGTCACGTGGTCTCATCAGCCGTGAGAGGGTTAACTATTTCTTCTAAAGGAACAGGTACTACGTTCATTTTTTTGTGCAGTTTGTAGTAATTTGTGCATTTATTTTCCCATCATGATGTGTAGAACATTTAGTTAGCATATTTGGTTGAGATTTGGAAAAAATACACAGGGTGATGCAAAATTCATGTTTGTAGTACAGAAAGTATAAATTGTTTTTCAAAATGTGAAGAAAGTGCATATATTAACGAATGCCCTGTATGTACTTCTGAATGGCACAGTAACATATTCCTCTTTTATCATTCGTTAGCCACAGTATGGTGTGACAAAGCCACATATAATGGAATCGAATCTGTTTTATTTTGAAAAAACTAAAAAACAGAAACAAACGTTATAAGAGAAATTTTAACGTTTCTTCAAGGGCAAAAAACACTTATCGCAACAGGACAAAATGAAGGGGTTTCCTCTTCAATTTTAGCTTTTTTTCGTCAAAATATGTAAATAACTTTGGGAGATATGGCGAATAGTATGTAGTATATAGTAACAATGGAAAACAATATAATATATATATAGAATGACATATGCTATATTGTTGAATAGTTGCCTAACAACATATATACCAAATAGGAGAGTTTTTTACAAAAAATTGAAGAAATTAGTGGTTGAAGCCATATATTTTCCAGTTACAACGAGTGTCACGTGGTCTCATCAGCCGTGAGAGGGTTAACTATTTCTTCTAAAGAAACAGGTACTACGTTCATTTTTTAGTGCAATTTGTAGTAATTTGTGCATTTATTTTCCCATGATGATGTGTAGAACATTTAGTTAGCATATTTGGTTGAGATTTGTAAAAAATATACAGGGTGATGCAAAATTCAGCTTTGTAGTACAGAAAGTTTAACTTGGTTTTCAAAATGTGAAGAAATTGCATATATTAACGAATGCCCTGTATGTACTTCTGAATGGCACAGTAACATATTTCTCTTTTATCATTCGTTAACCATAGTATGGTGTGTCAAAGCCACATATAATGGAATCGAATCTGTTTTATTTTGAAAAAACTAAAAAAGAGAAACAAACGTTATAAGATGATTTTTAATGTTTCTTCAAGGACAAAGGACCTGTAACGACACCGTACAAAATGGATAGGTTTGCCCTTCAATTTGAGCTTTATTTCGTCAAAATATGTAAATAACTTTGGGAGATATGGCGAATAGTATGTAGTATATAGTAACAATGGATAACAATATAATATATATGTAGAATGACATATGCTATATTGTTGAATAGTTGCCTAACAACATATATATACCAAATAGGAGAGTTTTTTTTAAAAAAAATTGAAGAAATTAGTGGTTGAAGCCATATATTTTCCAGTTACAACGAGTGTCACGTGGTCTCATCAGCCGTGAGAGGGTTAACTATTTCTTCTAAAGCAACAGGTACTACGTTCATTTTTTTGTGTAGTTTGTAGTAATTTGTGCATTTATTTTCCCATCATGATGTGTAGAACATTTATTTAGCATATTTGGTTGAGATTTGGAAAAAATATACAGGGTGATGCAAAATTCAGCTTTGTAGTACAGAAAGTATAAATTGTTTTTCAAAATGTGAAGAAAGTGCATATATTAACGAATGCCCTGTATGTACTTCTGAATGGCACAGTAACATATTCCTCTTTTATCATTCGTGAACCACAGTATGGTGTGTCAAAGCCACATATAATGGAATCGAATCTGTTTTATTTTGAAAAAAACTAAAAAACAGGAACAAACGTTACAAGAGGAATTTTAACGTTTCTTCAAGGGCAAAGGACACTTATCGCAACAGGACAAAATGGAGGGGTTTCCTCTTCAATTTTAGCTTTATTTCGTCAAAATATGTAAATAAGTTTGGGAGATATGGCGAATAGTATGTAGTATATAGTAACAATGATTAATAATATAATATATATGTAAAATGACATATTCTATATTGTTGAATAGTTGCCTAACAACATATATATACCAAATAGGAAAGTTTTTTAAAAATTGAAGAAATTAGTGGTTGAAGCCATACATTTTCCAGTTACAACGAGTGTCACGTGGTCTCATCAGCCATGAGAGGGTTAACTATTTCTTCTAAAGGAACAGGTACTACGTTCATTTTTTAGTGCAGTTTGTAGTAATTTGTGCATTAGTTTCCCATGATGATGTGTAGAACATTTAGTTAGCATATTTGGTTGAGATTTGTAAAAAATATACAGGGTGATGCAAAATTCAGCTTTGTAGTACAGAAAGTTTAACTTGGTTTTCAAAATGTGAAGAAATTGCATATATTAACGAATGCCCTGTATGTACTTCTGAATGGCACAGTAACATATTTCTCTTTTATCATTCGTTAACCACAGTATGGTGTGTCAAAGCCACATATAATGGAATCGAATCTGTTTTATTTTGAAAAAACTAAAAAGGAGAAAAAAACGTTATAAGAGGATTTTTATGTGTTTCTTCAAGGACAAAGGACCTGTAACAAAACCGTACAAAATGGATGGGTTTGCCCTTCAATTTGAGCTTTATTTCGTCAAAATATGTAAATAACTTTGGGAGATGTGGCGAATAGTATGTAGTATATAGTAACAATGGATAACAATATAATATATATGTAGAATGACATATGCTATATTGTTGAATAGTTGCTAACAACATATATATACCAAATAGGAGAGTTTTTTTAAAAAAATTGAAGAAATTAGTGGTTGAAGCCATATATTTTCCAGTTACAACGAGTGTCACGTGGTCTCATCAGCCGTGAGAGGGTTTACAATTTCTTCTAAAGAAACAGGTACTACGTTCATTTTTTAGTGCAATTTGTAGTAATTTGTGCATTTATTTTCCCATGATGATGTGTAGAACATTTAGTTAGCATATTTGGTTGAGATTTGGAAAAAATATACAGGGTGATGCAAAATTCATCTTTGTAGTACAGAAAGTATAAATTGGTTTTCAAAATGTGAAGAAAGTGCATATATTAACGAATGCCCTGTATGTACTTCTGAATGGCACAGTAACATATTCCTCTTTTATCATTCGTTAACCATAGTATGGTGTGTCAAAGCCACATATAATGGAATCGAATCTGTTTTATTTTGAAAAAACTAAAAAAGAGAAACAAACGTTAGAAGAGGAATTTTAACGTTTCTTCAAGGGAAAAGGACCTTCATCGCAACCGTACAAAATGGAGGGCTTTGCTCTTCGATTTGAGCCTTAGTTTGTCAAAATATGTAAATAACTTTGGGAGATATGGCGAATAGTATGTAGTATATAGTATCAATGGATAAGAATATAATATATATGTAGAATGACATATGCTATATTGTTGAATAGTTGCCTAACAACATATATGTACCAAATAGGAGAGTTTTTTAAAAAAAATTGGAGAAATTAGTGGTTGAAGCCATACATTTTCCAGTTACAACGAGTGTCACGTGGTCTCATCAGCCGTGAGAGGGTTAGCTATTTCTTCTAAAGGAACAGGTACTACGTTCATTTTTTTGTGCAGTTTGTAGTAATTTGTGCATTTATTTTCCCATCATGATGTGTAGAACATTTATTTAGCATATTTGGTTGAGATTTGGAAAAAATATACAGGGTGATGCAAAATTCATCTTTGTAATACAGAAAGTATAAATTGGTTTTCAAAATGTGAAGAAAGTGCATATATTAACGAATGCCCTGTATGTACTTCTGAATGGCACAGTAACATATTCCTCTTTTATCATTCGTTAACCACAGTATGGTGTGTCAAAGCCACATATAATGGAATCGAATCTGTTTTATTTTGAAAAAACTAAAAAACAGAAACAAACGTTATAAGAGAAATTTTAACGTTTCTTCAAGGGCAAAGGACACTTATCGCAACAGGACAAAATGGAGGGGTTTCCTCTTCAATTTTAACTTTCTTTCGTCAAGATATGTAAATAACTTTGGGAGATATGGCGAATAGTATGTAGTATATAGTAACAATGGATAACAATATAATATATATATAGAATGACATATGCTATATTGTTGAATAGTTGCCTAACAACATATATACCAAATAGGAGAGTTTTTTACAAAAAATTGAAGAAATTAGTGGTTGAAGCCATACATTTTCCAGTTACAACGAGTGTCACGTGGTCTCATCAGCCGTGAGAGGGTTAACTATTTCTTCTAAAGAAACAGGTACTACGTTCATTTTTTAGAGCAATTTGTAGTAATTTGTGCATTTATTTTCCCATGATGATGTGTAGAACATTTAGTTAGCATATTTGGTTGAGATTTGGAAAAAATATATATAGTGATGCAAAATTCAGCTTTGTAGTACAGAAAGTATAATTTGGTTTTCAAAATGTGAAGAAAGTGCATATATTAACGAATGTCCTGTATGTACTTCTGAATGGCACAGTAACATATTCCTCTTTTATCATTCGTTAACCACAGTATTGTGTGTCAAAGCCACATATACTGGAATCGAATCTGTTTTTTTTTTAAAAAACTAAAAAAGAGAAACAAACGTTATAAGAGGAATTTTAACGTTTCTTCAAGGGCAAGTGACCCTTATCGCAACAGGACAAAGTGGAGGGTTTTTCTCTTCAATTTTAGCTTTATTTCGTCAAAATATGTAAATAAGTTTGGGAGATATGGCGAATAGTATGTAGTATATAGTAACAATGATTAATAATATAATATATATGTAAAATGACATATTCTATATTGTTGAATAGTTGCCTAACAACATATATATACCAAATAGGAAAGTTTTTTAAAAATTGAAGAAATTAGTGGTTGAAGCCATACATTTTCCAGTTACAACGAGTGTCACGTGGTCTAATCAGCCGTGAGAGGGTTAACTATTTCTTCTAAAGCAACAGGTACTACGTTCATTTTTTAGTGCAGTTTGTAGTAATTTGTGCATTAGTTTCCCATGATGATGTGTAGAACATTTAGTTAGCATATTTGGTTGAGATTTGTAAAAAATATACAGGGTGATGCAAAATTCAGCTTTGTAGTACAAAAAAGTTTAACTTGGTTTTCAAAATGTGAAGAAATTGCATATATTAACGAATGCCCTGTATGTACTTCTGAATGGCACAGTAACATATTTCTCTTTTATCATTCGTTAACCACAGTATGGTGTGTCAAAGCCACATATAATGGAATCGAATCTGTTTTATTTTGAAAAAACTAAAAAAGAGAAAAAAACGTTATAAGAGGATTTTTAATGTTTCTTCAAGGACAAAGGACCTGTAACAAAACCGTACAAAATGGATGGGTTTGCACTTCAATTTGAGCTTTATCTCGTCAAAATATGTAAATAACTTTGGGAGATGTGGCGAATAGTATGTAGTATATAGTAACAATGGATAACAATATAATATATATGTAGAATGACATATGCTATATTGTTGAATAGTTGCTTACAACATATATATACCAAATAGGAGAGTTTTTTTAAAAAAATTGAAGAAATTAGTGGTTGAAGCCATATATTTTCCAGTTACAACGAGTGTCACGTGGTCTCATCAGCCGTGAGAGGGTTTACTATTTCTTCTAAAGAAACAGGTACTACGTTCATTTTTTAGTGCAATTTGTAGTAATTTGTGCATTTATTTTCCCATGATGATGTGTAGAACATTTAGTTAGCATATTTGGTTGAGATTTGGAAAAAATATACAGGGTGATGCAAAATTCATCTTTGTAGTACAGAAAGTATAACTTGGTTTTCAAAATGTGAAGAAAGTGCATATATTAACGAATGCCCTGTATGTACTTCTGAATGGCACAGTAACATATTCCTCTTTTATCATTCGTTAACCACAGTATGGTGTGTCAAAGCCACATATAATGGAATCGAATCTGTTTTATTTTGAAAAAACTAAAAAAGAGAAACAAGCGTTATAAGAGGATTTTTAACGTTTCTTCAAAAGCAAAGGACCCTTATCGCAACAGGACAAAGTGGAGGGGTTTTCTCTTCAATTTTAGCTTTATTTCGTCAAAATATGTAAATAAGTTTGGAATATATATCGAATAGTATGTAGTATATAGTAACAATGATTAATAATAAAATATATATGTAGAATGACATATGCTATATTGTTGAATAGTTGCCTAACAACATATATATACCAAATAGGAAAGTTTTTTTTAAAAATTGAAGAAATTAGTGGTTGAAGCCTTACATTTTCCAGTTACAACTAGTGTCACGTGGTCTCATCAGCCGTGAGAGGGTTAACTATTTCTTCTAAAGCAACAGGTACTACGTTCATTTTTTAGTGCAGTTTGTAGTAATTTGTGCATTAGTTTCCCATGATGATGTGTAGAACATTTAGTTTGCATATTTGGTTGAGATTTGTAAAAAATATACAGGGTGATGCAAAATTCAGCTTTGTAGTACAGAAAGTTTAACTTGGTTTTCAAAATGTGAAGAAATTGCATATATTAACGAATGCCCTGTATGTACTTCTGAATGGCACAGTAACATATTCCTCTTTTATCATTCGTTAACCATAGTATGGTGTGTCAAAGCCACATATAATGGAATCGAATCTGTTTTATTTTGAAAAAACTAAAAAAGAGAAACAAACGTTAGAAGAGGAATTTTAACGTTTCTTCAAGGGCAAAGGACCTTCATCGCAACCGTACAAAATGGAGGGCTTTGCTCTTCGATTTGAGCCTTAGTTTGTCAAAATATGTAAATAACTTTGGGAGATATGGCGAATAGTATGTAGTATATAGTAACAATGGATAAGAATATAATATATATGTAGAATGACATATGCTATATTGTTGAATAGTTGCCTAACAACATATATGTACCAAATAGGAGAGTTTTTTAAAAAAATTGGAGAAATTAGTGGTTGAAGCCATACATTTTCCAGTTACAACGAGTGTCACGTGGTCTCATCAGCCGTGAGAGGGTTAACTATTTCTTCTAAAGGAACAGGTACTACGTTCATTTTTTTGTGCAGTTTGTAGTAATTTGTGCATTTATTTTCCCATCATGATGTGTAGAACATTTATTTAGCATATTTGGTTGAGATTTGGAAAAAATATACAGGGTGATGCAAAATTCAACTTAGTAGTACAGAAAGTATAAATTGGTTTTCAAAATGTGAAGAAAGTGCATATATTAACGAATGCCCTGTATGTACTTCTGAATGGCACAGTAACATATTCCTCTTTTATCATTCGTTAACCACAGTATGGTGTGTCAAAGCCACATATAATGGAATCGAATCTGTTTTATTTTGAAAAAACTAAAAAACAGAAACAAACGTTATAAGAGAAATTTTAACGTTTCTTCAAGGGCAAAGGACACTTATCGCAACAGGACAAAATGGAGGGGTTTCCTCTTCAATTTTAGCTTTCTTTCGTCAAAATATGTAAATAACTTTGGGAGATATGGCGAATAGTATGTAGTATATAGTAACAATGGAAAACAGTATAATATATATATAGAATGACATATGCTATATTGTTGAATAGTTGCCTAACAACATATATACCAAATAGGAGAGTTTTTTACAAAAAATTGAAGAAATTAGTGGTTGAAGCCATATATTTTCCAGTTACAACGAGTGTCACGTGGTCTCATCAGCCGTGAGAGGGTTAACTATTTCTTCTAAAGAAACAGGTACTACGTTCATTTTTTAGTGCAATTTGTAGTAATTTGTGTATTTATTTTCCCATGATGATGTGTAGAACATTTAGTTAGCATATTTGGTTGAGATTTGGAAAAAATATATAGGGTGATGCAAAATTCAGCTTTGTAGTACAGAAAGTATAATTTGGTTTTCAAAATGTGAAGAAAGTGCATATATTAACGAATGCCCTGTATGTACTTCTGAATGGCACAGTAACATATTCCTCTTTTATCATTCGTTAACCACAGTATGGTGTGTCAAAGCCACATATAATGGAATCGAATCTGTTTTATTTTGAAAAAACTAAAAATGAGAAACAAACGTTATAAGAGGAATTTTAACGTTTCTTCAAGGGCAAATGACCCTTATCGCAACAGGAAAAAGTGGAGGGTTTTTCTCTTCAATTTTAGCTTTATTTCGTCAAAATATGTAAATAAGTTTGGGAGATATGGCGAATAGTATGTAGTATATAGTAACAATGATTAATAATATAATATATATGTAAAATGACATATTCTATATTGTTGAATAGTTGCCTAACAACATATATATACCAAATAGGAAAGTTTTTTAAAAATTGAAGAAATTAGTGGTTGAAGCCATACATTTTCCAGTTACAACGAGTGTCACGTGGTCTCATCAGCCGTGAGAGGGTTAACTATTTCTTCTAAAGGAACAGGTACTACGTTCATTTTTTAGTGCAGTTTGTAGTAATTTGTGCATTAGTTTCCCATGATGATGTGTAGAACATTTAGTTAGCATATTTGGTTGAGATTTGTAAAAAATATACAGGGTGATGCAAAATTCAGCTTTGTAGTACAGAAAGTTTAACTTGGTTTTCAAAATGTGAAGAAATTGCATATATTAACGAATGCCCTGTATGTACTTCTGAATGGCACAGTAACATATTTCTCTTTTATCATTCGTTAACCACAGTATGGTGTGTCAAAGCCACATATAATGGAATCGAATCAGTTTTATTTTGAAAAAACTAAAAAAGAGAAAAAAACGTTATAAGAGGATTTTTAATGTTTCTTCAAGGACAAAGGACCTGTAACAAAACCGTACAAAATGGATGGGTTTGCCCTTCAATTTGAGCTTTATTTCGTCAAAATATGTAAATAACTTTGGGAGATGTGGCGAATAGTATGTAGTATATAGTAACAATGGATAACAATATAATATATATGTAGAATGACATATGCTATATTGTTGAATAGTTGCTAACAACATATATATACCAAATAGTAGAGTTTTTTTAAAAAAAAATTGAAGAAATTAGTGGTTGAAGCCATATATTTTCCAGTTACAACGAGTGTCACGTGGTCTCATCAGCCGTGAGAGCGTTTACTATTTCTTCTAAAGAAACAGGTACTACGTTCATTTTTTAGTGCAATTTGTTGTAATTTGTGCATTTATTTTCCCATGATGATGCGTAGAACATTTAGTTAGCATATTTGGTTGAGATTTGGAAAAAATGTACAGCGTGATGCAAAATTCATCTTTGTAGTACAGAAAGTATAAATTGGTTTTCAAAATGTGAAGAAAGTGCATATATTTACGAATGCCCTGTATGTACTTCTGAATGGCACAGTAACATATTCCTCTTTTATCATTCGTTAACCACAGTATGGTGTGTCAAAGCCACATATAATGGAATCGAATCTGTTTTATTTTGAAAAAACTAAAAAAGAGAAACAAACGTTATAAGAGGAATTTTAACGTTTCTTCAAAAGCAAAGGACCCTTATCGCAACAGGACAAAGTGGGGGGGTTTTCTCTTCAATTTTAGCTTTATTTCGTCAAAATATGTAAATAAGTTTGGAAGATATGGCGAATAGTATGTAGTATATAGTAACAATGATTAATAATATAATATATATGTAGAATGACATATGCTATATTGTTGAATAGTTGCCTAACAACATATATATACCAAATAGGAAAGTTTTTTTAAAAATTGAAGAAATTAGTGGTTGAAGCCTTACATTTTCCAGTTACAACTAGTGTCACGTGGTCTCATCAGCCGTGAGAGGGTTAACTATTTCTTCTAAAGCAACTGGTACTACGTTCATTTTTTAGTGCAGTTTGTAGTAATTTGTGCATTAGTTTCCCATGATGATGTGTAGAACATTTAGTTAGCATATTTGGTTGAGATTTGTAAAAAATATACAGGGTGATGCAAAATTCAGCTTTGTAGTACAGAAAGTTTAACTTGGTTTTCAAAATGTGAAGAAAGTGCATATATTAACGAATGCCCTGTATGTACTTCTGAATGGCACAGTAACATATTCCTCTTTTATCATTCGTTAACCACAGTACGGTGTGTCAAAGCCACATATAATGGAATCGAATCTGTTTTATTTTGAAAAAACTAAAAAAGAGAAACAAAGGTTATAAGAGGAATTTTAACGTTTCTTCAAGGGCAAATGACCCTTATCGCAACAGGACAAAGTGGAGGGTTTTTCTCTTCAATTTTAGCTTTATTTCGTCAAAATATGTAAATAAGTTTGGGAGATATGGCGAATAGTATGTAGTATATAGTAACAATGATTAATAATATAATATATATGTAAAATGACATATTCTATATTGTTGAATAGTTGCCTAACAACATATATATACCAAATAGGAAAGTTTTTTAAAAATTGAAGAAATTAGTGGTTGAAGCCATACATTTTCCAGTTACAACGAGTGTCACGTGGTCTCATCAGCCGTGAGAGGGTTAACTATTTCTTCTAAAGGAACAGGTACTACGTTCATTTTTTAGTGCAGTTTGTAGTAATTTGTGCATTAGTTTCCCATGATGATGTGTAGAACATTTAGTTAGCATATTTGGTTGAGATTTGTAAAAAATATACAGGGTGATGCAAAATTCAGATTTGTAGTACAGAAAGTTTAACTTGGTTTTCAAAATGTGAAGAAATTGCATATATTAACGAATGCCCTGTATGTACTTCTGAATGGCACAGTAACATATTTCTCTTTTATCATTCGTTAACCACAGTATGGTGTATCAAAGCCACATATGATGGAATCGAATCTGTTTTATTTTGAAAAAACTAAAAAAGAGAAAAAAACGTTATAAGAGGATTTTTAATGTTTCTTCAAGGACAAAGGACCTGTAACAAAACCGTACAAAATGGATGGGTTTGCCCTTCAATTTGAGCTTTATTTCGTCAAAATATGTAAATAACTTTGGGAGATGTGGCGAATAGTATGTAGTATATAGTAACAATGGATAACAATATAATATATATGTAGAATGACATATGCTATATTGTTGAATAGTTGCTAACAACATATATATACCAAATAGGAGAGTTTTTTTAAAAAAATTGAAGAAATTAGTGGTTGAAGCCATATATTTTCCAGTTACAACGAGTGTCACGTGGTCTCATCAGCCGTGAGAGGGTTTACTATTTCTTCTAAAGAAACAGGTACTACGTTCATTTTTTAGTGCAATTTGTAGTAATTTGTGCATTTATTTTCCCATGATGATGTGTAGAACATTTAGTTAGCATATTTGGTTGAGATTTGGAAAAAATATACAGGGTGATGCAAAATTCATCTTTGTAGTACAGAAAGTATAAATTGGTTTTCAAAATGTGAAGAAAGTGCATATATTAACGAATGCCCTGTATGTACTTCTGAATGGCACAGTAACATATTCCTCTTTTATCATTCGTTAACCACAGTATGGTGTGTCAAAGCCACATATAATGGAATCAAATCTGTTTTATTTTGAAAAAACTAAAAAAGAGAAACAAACGTTATAAGAGGAATTTTAACGTTTCTTCAAAAGCAAAGGACCCTTATCGCAACAGGACAAAGTGGAGGGGTTTTCTCTTCAATTTTAGCTTTATTTCGTCAAAATATGTAAATAAGTTTGGAAGATATGGCGAATAGTATGTAGTATATAGTAACAATGATTAATCTATATATATAAAAGAGAACGCACAAAATCCTTTGTCCGCTCATCACGCTAATACGGCTGAACCGATTTCTTTCATTTTTGGGGGGTTGTTAGGATTTGGACCCTAGATGGTTTTTATCATATCACTTTAATTTTCAATTACCAGTGTCTTGAGATAATTGACCAATCAGGTGTCAATACGTACAAAAAATCCTTTGTCCGCTCATCACGCTAATACGGCTGAACCGATTTCTTTCATTTTTGGGGGGTTGTTAGGATGTGGACCCTAGATGGTTTTTATCATATCACTTTAATTTTCAATTACCAGTGTCTTGAGATAATTGACCATTCAGGTGTCCATACGTACAAATCCTTTGTTATTAGTTCATCATAGGTATAAAAATAAACGTATTTATATGCAACCCGCATGACCCTCTGACTCGGCGGGTTAACATAACTGACAGGCGCTATAAATCACTTGAAAGCGAAAAAGTAAAAATTATCTAAGTAACAAAGTTTATTGCGTTCCGGGATGACCGCAGCGAAGCGGGGCGGGTTGGGGTGACCGCAGCGAAGCGGGGCGGGTTAACATAAATGACAGGCGATATAATGTTAACATTAGTGCAATCTTCTATGGTTTTTATCATATCACTTGAAAGCGAAAAAGTAAAAATTATCTAAGTAACAAAGTTTATTGCGTTCCGGGGTGACCGCAGCGAAGCGGGGTGAACGCTGCTAGTAATAAAATATATATGTAGAATGACATATGCTATATTGTTGAATAGTTGCCTAACAACATATATATACCAAATAGGAAAGTTTTTTTAAAAATTGAAGAAATTAGTGGTTGAAGCCTTACATTTTCCAGTTACAACTAGTGTCACGTGGTCTCATCAGCCGTGAGAGGGTTAACTATTTCTTCTAAATCAACAGGTACTACGTTCATTTTTTAGTGCATTAGTAGTAATTTGTGCATTAGTTTCCCATGATGATGTGTAGAACATTTAGTTAGCATATTTGGTTGAGATTTGTAAAAAATATACAGGGTGATGCAAAATTCAGCTTTGTAGTACAGAAAGTTTAACTTGGTTTTCAAAATGTGAAGAAATTGCATATATTAACGAATGCCCTGTATGTACTTCTGAATGGCACAGTAACATATTCCTCTTTTATCATTCGTTAACCATAGTATGGTGTGTCAAAGCCACATATAATGGAATCGAATCTGTTTTATTTTGAAAAAACTAAAAAAGAGAAACAAACGTTAGAAGAGGAATTTTAACGTTTCTTCAAGGGCAAAGGACCTTCATCGCAACCGTACAAAATGGAGGGCTTTGCTCTTCGATTTGAGCCTTAGTTTGTCAAAATATGTAAATAACTTTGGGAGATATGGCGAATAGTATGTAGTATATAGTAACAATGGATAAGAATATAATATATATTGTAACGCTCCTGTCCCCCCGGGCAAGAACCGGAGAGAATTCAGAATAAAAATAAAATATAAATAAATTAATCCTGAGCTCCGCCCAGTAATCCCCTAGAAGACGGAACTAGTGATGAAGGATCTCAACGCTTCTATCTATTCAAGTTGGTTACTACTCATATGAAATCATCCAATACTTCTCTTAAGAAAAACTATATATATACATATTCAAATATATAAGAAATAACGAGACAAATTTCAATCTTGAATAACAATTTATTTCAATAGTGGGAAGTGTATATGTACCAAAACGTTTGAATGATGCATATACACCATATAGACCAACAACAATAAATAATTAATAAAAAATTATATATATATGAATATCCGTGCTCATTTAAGACATCAATGCTGAAATCTGACTATAAATATATATATATATGTATCTTATTTTCTATAAAAATCTGAATAATGAATTTAATATTTCATAAAGGAACGATTCTATTCTCTCTTAATTGACTCTAATTTGAATTTAAATTGTAATTTCATTCGACTTTCAAACTATCAAAGTCCAAGCTCTGAGTCAAATTCTAATACAACGCTATATTTCTGTAATCACAAAATAATTTAATCAGTCTTAGTTTAATAAAAATTAATTTCAATGCTCAAAATCTTTCAAAACTAATTCAGAATTTTTTTTTTCTTAAGGCTTCTCCAATCGAACAATTCTCAATCCATGCAATAATCCGTGTATATAACTCGGACACCCTATACATAGGAATCATCAAGAACTCATTGTATAATAAGTCACAATTATTTCTATAATTTAATTGACTCTCAATTTCATTCTTTAATTAAAAAAAATATATATAAAGAGATTGCCAATGTATATTTCAATTAAAACTGAGGAAACTCAATCGGTCGAAATATTTCCTCTTATTAATATAAATCATATAAATAAACAATATAATGAACAATACATCAAGAGAAGTATTGGATCAGGGTCGTCGAATTATTTCAAAAATAAATCCAATCAGATTATCAAAAAAAATATTGTAATGATAATGTAAATAAAAATATTTGATTGTACAAAATCCGAACTCGAAAGAATAATTAGGATCATGAACAAAAATAATCCAAAGTAGGAATCCAATAAAAAAAATATAGAATGAAAATGTGGGAGGAGGAAAAAACTAAATTTCGATTTTTCAAGGTCCGAATTCGAAAGAATGAGGATCGGGAACAAAAATCCAAAGTAGGAATCCAATTAAAAAAAATATAGAATGAAAATGTGGGAGGAGGAAAAAACTAAATTTTCGATTTTTCAAGGTCCGAATTCGAAAGAATGAGGATCGGGAACAAAAAAATCCAAAGTAGGAATCCAATAAAAAAAATATCTATAGAATAAAAATGTGGGAGGAGAACAAATCAACAAAAAGCAAAATGGTAAAAATGTTGTAGTCAAAGCGGAGCAGAACAACGATCTATCCAACAATCTTTCACACACACAAAGACGGACGTAATACTCACTATTAACTAGTACAAAAATGTTCACTCACCTTATAAAAAATTACTTATTGTCACCCTTTACCTCCTCTTTACTGCTTAGCCAAATCCGTAAGTTGTTGTCTGACTTCATTCAACATTCACACGAATCGAGAAAATTGTTTGAATGCCTTATAACAACTATAATCTTTTTTGGGGGGGGGGCTGCACACGTAGCTCAAGAGCCCAAGAAGGATTAGCTCCAAAAGATCCTAGCAATTTAGTTGACCAAAGGAACCACTAGATCATAAAGGACCAACGTCTTATTTTTCAAGTTACAATAATCCAAATTGGCTTTTAATAAAGCGCCAAAGCATGCAATCACTGAGCTATGATGCGAACCTTCAAAGAAATAATATTTGACGTTATCTACTGTTATCCAATCGGCCTCTGAACAATTTTTTTGTCAATGTTACATAGCATACATCTTTCGCAAAGAATGCTCCATTCACCCACATTCGCATGCTACCAAAAAAACCAAGGTGAACAAAAGATAGTTCTTTAAAGAAAAATATTTGCCGATTATTCACAATTCTATTACTGTTTATAGATAACTTAATCATAGATTTAGGCTCAGTTTACTTTCCTTATTAATCCAAGGATGTTACCACCAAACCACTACTGATTCGGGAACGTGAGCTATAATATTTATAAGATAGCGGCCAAAAATATCTACTGTCTCATTAAGTCAGATCTTATTGTCATAGATAAATCTTATGATTGTTCCTCTGAACAATACAGGAACTAGCATGCTACTACTGCACTTCCCTTATTTTTTATTAGTCACCTTTAAAGGAAAATACCAGCAACACTTAGTCCAACTGGCCAACTACACATATTAAAAGGCACTATAACTCTGTTCTATTAGGCTTATTAGGAATAAGCATTCAATCATCAACTCACTAGTAGTACATTCTTGTACAATAAAATACTGACTATAAGTTCCGTTACCAATAACTTGATTAATATAATAAGTTATCTTTCCCATTTGAGGCATAACCTCTTAGAACTTTCTTAGTTCTTTCTTTGGAAAAAGTTACGGAATTCGTGCCTTTAAAAAAAAATCCTTTAACCATATTTTCAAAAAAGAAAAAAAATAATAATATGAGTTTCGGCATTCAAACTAATTTTACTCGATACTCACTTGCTCCACTATACAGTCATTCTCTACGACGAAGAACAAGGCTGGACACAACAACTCCACCAGGAACAGACAGAACGGAGAACCTTCTCACGTTACGAAACAAAACGTTAAGACAAGCAACCAGCTGGCGTATCGAGGAGGAAGACTTGGAGGGGAGGGAACCGCGCTAATAGCGACTCACGAGAACTACCGAATTGAGTCATACATTGGCACTCTTCATTTTTTACTTTTTTTTTTTTAAAACACCTCTTTAAAAGGATAAATATTAACCATTTTTCTTTTTCCTTATAAAACGATTAGAAGACTCTTTCAACATTTCTTTCATTTACATATTATCCAAATACTGACAATCTTATTTTACATTTCTTTCTTCCTTTTTTATTTTTATCTCTTTATATTGTAATGAAGCATCCGGGAATGGGAGTTACATCAACGACCGCAGGATGGTTTCTTTACAACCACCACCGGTCGAAAAAAAATTGCACAGCAATTTTCTCAAATCCTGGAAATCTAAAAATATAAAGAAAATAATAAACATCAATATATAATAAATATTTACAAATATTTTCACCTATAGAAATTTCAAAGGAATAACTATATATACTATCAATTAACAATACTAATAAATATTATTTAAAAATCCATAATTTAATTAACTTTGAATATTTATTAATTGAGAAATTTTATAAAATTCATGGCCATGAATTTATATTTTACAAGTATAAACAATTTTTCCAAATATTCGTAATGAAGAAAATGAATACATTATTTACAAATAAACACAATTTTTCCAAGAATTATACGATTGAAATTTACTAAATACAATAAACTAAATTAATTTTCAAATTTTTCCCATTCTGTTAATATTATTTCCAACTTCTTCAAGTCCTAATTTTTTCTCTCAATGCCGCGATTCTCGATAAACTTTTACTTCTGATACGTGGCTCTTACGATAAGATCCAGGACTGTCTTGCTCGTCTGAAACCAAAATAGTATTTGGAGTTAAGAATTTCCGGACAATCATAGGCCCAAACCACTTGTCGCTGAGGGACTTGGCTACCTGGTCTTTCAGGGACGATTTTACGTGAGACCTGATCAGGACCTTACTGCCGATTTCGAGGGAAACTTCCCTCCTTCTCTGTAACATTAATTTCTTCCTCTTACTCCAGGATTTCTCCATGTTTTCCAGAGCTTTCACCCACAGCTCTTGCGTAGATCTACCACCCAAATCTGTCTCAAAAATGTTCCAACGAGCTTCTAAAGGGGTAGAAAAGGGACGTCCGAAAAATGCTTCAATTGGAGTCATCTTGAGACCTGAGTGCTCGCTAATATTAAGTGTAAACTGGAGATCCGGAATGAGGGTCGACCACATATTTTGCTTGTTGGCGAAATAAGCCCTGACCGATGATTTTAGGGTTTTTATGAATCTCTCTGAAATATTTCCCCCTGGATGATAAGGACTAAGTCTGATATGTTTTATGCCTAATCCAAACAGGTATTTCTTAAACGTTTCTGAAACAAACACAGAGGCGTTGTCAGTCGAGATAGCCTCCGGAAAACCAACTCGACTGAAAATTTCGGTTAATTTGGAAATGATAGAGGCAGACGTTAAAGTACGCAACTTTTCTAATACAGTAAACCTACTGGCATTATCCACCCCTATCAAGATATACTTAAAACCTTTGGAATTAGGTAGTATACCAATTATATCTATCATCCAGTGCGCTCCAATTCTTTTACAATATTCAGAGACAAGCTGACCCATTTTCTTTTTATTGTCTTCTTTGCTGAGCTGACATCTATGGCAAGTTTGGACATATTCTTTCACTTCCTCCTTCATTTTTTCCCAAGTGAAGCATTTCATCAGCTTCTTTAACGTCCTGTATACCCCTGAATGACCACCCACCAATTTGTCCTGGTGGTAGTATTCAATCAGGACTTTTGTTAGATTCCTTGGTATAACGATCTTATAAGGATTATGGACCGAATTTGTCTTTCTCAAAAGAACCTTTTTATTGAGAATATGACCAGGAATATTCTCTCCATTATTTATTCGATCCTTGATGGCCTTCAAATTTGGGTCCTCGTCCTGAAGCTCATCAATTGTCCCTTGGACTAAAGGTAACTTCCAAGTATGCGCAAGTCTCAAATTGTTATTGAAGGCTGCTAAACCCAAAGGTCCCTCGACAATACTAAATTCAAAAGGGTCGTAAACTCTGGTCAATACGTCGGCCACTAAGTTATCGGCTGATCTTACATGTTTGATCTGGAAATCAAACTGACACAGGGTTTCGACCAGCGGGCCATATTTCATCAAACGCTTGGAATTGCTAAGAATCCAAGTCAGAGCTTTGTTGTCAGTTAATACATCAAATTCTTTTACCAGATAATTCCTAAACCTCGAGATCGTTTTTACTAAACTTATAAATTCGATCTCATAAATACTTCGATGTTTATCGGCCTCAGACAGTTTTCTGTTGTAGAACGCTACGGGTTGCATATCCCCAAGACTATTCATTTGAGACAGACAGCCGGCCACACTTTTCCCAGAACCGTCCACGTTAACGGTGAACCTTTTGTTGAGATCGGGAACCTTCAACACGATGTTATTAATCAAAATATCCTTAGGCTTATTCAGGATTCTTTGATGATCCTGAGTCCATACAAATTTCGAGTTAGTGGACTTCAACTCGCTCAGAGGACCCATTAGTTCCTGCATCTCTGATGCGAACTTCGAGTAATAACTAAAGAATCCAAGAATCCTCATTAGGCCTCGTCTATTTCTCGGAGGCGGAATGTTTCTAACTGCCGCAACTCGAGAAGGATCGATCTCCATTTGATCTCCTGATATTATGTAACCTAAATACTTAATCTTTTTATAAATAAACATACACTTATCAGGAGAAATGGTTACATTATATTTACGAAAACGTTCCATTACTTTCCTGATAGTTTCCTTGTGAGTTTCTAAATTTGATGAAGAGATTAAAACGTCATCAAAATAACATTTAACTCCCTCTACTTCAAGATCTCCAAGTATTTTACTCATTACCCTTGAAAGTATATTGCTCCCAGTCTTTATTCCTACTGGAACCCTATTAAATTGATATAGACCCTTTGGTGTCACGATCGTAGTGATGTCCATTGAGCTCTTATCTAACTGGATTTGGAAATATGCTTTTCGTAAATCCAGCTTCGTATGAAATTGTTTATCAGCTAAACCAGTTAGAAATTCTTCCAAATTAGGCGATGGAAAAGGATCATTAACAATTAGCTCATTCGCTTTCACAAAATTCCCAACTATGCGATAGGTGTCATTTTTATTCCTAACTAAGAAACAACTACTCGCGTAATTAGAATGATCGACTTCTGTTAGGATACCCTGAGTTATCAACTCTTGTATTTGCTCATCAAAAATTTTCTCCTTATTTCTTGGTATTGGGAAAGGAGTCTGTTTGAAAGGTTTTTCTTCTGACAAATATAAATGACCATAATAATTCTTTATGCATCCTACCCTTTCACAGATCACATCATCATATTCCTTTGTGATCGAGTCTATGAACGATATAACACTTGGGTCTCGATATTTCCAAGTTTCATCAAAATTATGGTTTTTCACCTGTATTTCATCTTGGTTTTTCACCTGCTTTGATCGTCTCGGTTTGGTTTGTTTTTGAGGGATAGTTTCACTAAAATACTTTTTGTTCCTATTCACCAACGAATGAAACTTCTCGGCTAATTCAATATCTACGTCGGAAGCTTCGGATTCACTGCCTTCCCAACTCATAATTGATTTCTTCTTTTCATCTTCTTGCTGTTTCTTCTCTAAAGTCTTAGCCTCATCGTTAGTATCTTCTTTAACACCGACAATATTGCAATCCTTTGTAGCCCTCTTGGTTCTATTCTTCTTCTTTCTTTTCCTCTGTGGTAACGGTTTATTTGTTGAAGACTTAGCAAATTCTTCTCCCAGTACCGGATCACTTCTACCGTTAACATCATCCTTCGACTCCAGGGAATCCAAGTTGATTGCTGATACCATGGCCAAGTCTACTGATGGTTGAGATTTTCCACTGTTCACAATAAGTTCCTTATCATCTATCTTCTTCCCCATCTCGGATAGAACACCGGAAGTATTCAAAGTCTCATTTTGATTCTCGAAAGAAAGAGCGGAATTACGTCTATCACTGTTAGATGGTGCACACTTAATTAGATTTTTAAGTTCCAAAAGCTGTTCTGAACTAGGCACATTAATCGTTAAAAGTTGATCCTCTATTTGATTTAAGTCGAAGTCACATTGCACTCCTTTACTTGAAGATCCCGACGAATTAATATCGGCTCGAAAATATAACGATGTTTGTCCAAATTCACCTCGTTTGTCATTCTGATTCATCCTTAATTTCTTGTCCTGAGATCTTTGCTGGTTAGCCCAAACTCCAGACCTTAATCTACTTTCATTTCCTCCAACAGAATATTGCTGAAAGAAAAGCCGAACTCTCTTCTTACCCTGATTCAAAATCATGATTCGGTTATGATAGTCCAAAACTACTTGATTGGATTGAAGAAAAGGCATTCCCAGTAAGCAATCACACGGCAACTTGGACACTACTCGAAAAGTTATTACCTGGAAAAATCCAGATAAATTCACGTTCAAAACTATTTCTTCGTTCGTAATGAATTCATGCCCCGACGTAGCATTCACTAACCTCTCATCAACTTTCCGAATAAATTGTTCCACATTACAGCGTTGCACCAAATCTTTCGCCACTAGATTGAAACTAGAACCACCATCGACACAGATGTTAGCAAAAACGTCATTAACTTTCCCGGACACAAAGGTTGCCACCATGCCGTCCAACTCCGAAGGAATTTTCTTGAAATGTTTTTTATTTTTCTCAACCGGACGATCGTTAGATTTAAAATTACTCCTTGGAAATAACGAGTCCCTACATGCCTCGCTCATTAAGCCCGATTTACAATTACGATTAACATATCCTGATTCCTTAGTATTTTTAAAGGCATTCTTAAGTTCTGATCCCTTACTGGTCAATGCTGAAATTTGTTTTCCCTTAGAAGTTCCAACTAATTTATGATACTCTACTTCCTCCCGATGTCTTTGAACAAAGTTTTCAGAAATATTTAAAAGTTCTACTCTAGTAGAAGGAAGATAATAGTTCAGCATTTTAAATTTCACACTAGGGTTAAGCCCATCTAAAATGATCTTGGTTAATTGAGATTCCTCATAAGTTAATCCCAAAATTTTCATCGCGATCATCGTTGATTTCACATAGTTATCTACATATTCATTCAGCCTTTGCTTTCTATAAACCCTTTCGCTAATCAGCATATGAGCAGTTATAGGCGTTACAAATTTACTAAACATAATTTGCCTAAAGGTATCCCAATCTAAATTTTGGCTCATAGCATCGGTCATAACTCTCAATACAGAACCTTCACACTTGGTCATTAATATAGATAAAATCATCCCAAAGGAATAACTATGATCCATCAAAGTTTCTTCTATCTTAAACAAAAGTTCAAAAATCTTTAAACTACATTTACCATCTATTTTCTTCAAATCACAAAATAATTCCTCAAGAAATTTCACCGAACTCGCATAAGTATACTTTACAATTAGTTTTTGTTCCAAGTTTCTTTCAAAACGATGTGGATCTAAAACCATTTCATTATTACTACTAGAATCTCTGACATTAGTACGATCACCGACATCTCTCCTATATAAATTATTACAATCAACTCTAGGCGTTGAATTTCTAATCTGGGTAACCCTACGATAATAATTCCCTAAATTAATATATCTATTGTCAACTCTTTCATTAGGGTTTACATTTCGCTCAAGGGGAACACCTGAATATCTATTATTATGATAAGGTTCCGCAAAAGAAACATGATGCTGATCCGATATCATTGGTTGAACATTAGACGCATTTGCCATTCGGCTAAACCCATATGAAATACTGGAAGCATGCGAAGCTTCGCCCGAAGGATTGGGAAAATTTTGCGGAAAATGCCTTACATCAATACTTTCCCTACATGGAGGGGTTAAACTCATATTCACGTTACCAAAATTTGAAAATCTTTCAGAACCACTCTGACCGGTTGCATCTAGAGTCACATATTCCATCTCTGGTATGTTAATACTAATGTAGTCTCTATTAGAACTCATATTTAAATCAAACAAACAAAGCAAAAATATAAAACAATATACAAAAAAATAATTCATAAATACACTAAATTCTAACTACACTACACTACACAAATAATGGAAATCGATCGAACGCATGTCACAGACAATCAAATTCAAAATCCAGGAAGAAGTTGGAAAAAAAAATTTGTAAGTTATTTTGCTTTATAATAATTTAAGAACTCCGAAGTAAATTATACACAAAAGGGTAAACAGGTAATATTCAATCAACCTATTTAATTTTCTCATATATTATAACCAAATGATACTTCACAAAATAAAGATGCTTTCCCTTTTTATTTTTTTTTTTTTTTTTTTGAAAAATGGTCTTAACGTTTTGCTTACTAATTGTAACGCTCCTGTCCCCCCGGGCAAGAACCGGAGAGAATTCAGAATAAAAATAAAATATAAATAAATTAATCCTGAGCTCCGCCCAGTAATCCCCTAGAAGACGGAACTAGTGATGAAGGATCTCAACGCTTCTATCTATTCAAGTTGGTTACTACTCATATGAAATCATCCAATACTTCTCTTAAGAAAAACTATATATATACATATTCAAATATATAAGAAATAACGAGACAAATTTCAATCTTGAATAACAATTTATTTCAATAGTGGGAAGTGTATATGTACCAAAACGTTTGAATGATGCATATACACCATATAGACCAACAACAATAAATAATTAATAAAAAATTATATATATATGAATATCCGTGCTCATTTAAGACATCAATGCTGAAATCTGACTATAAATATATATATATATGTATCTTATTTTCTATAAAAATCTGAATAATGAATTTAATATTTCATAAAGGAACGATTCTATTCTCTCTTAATTGACTCTAATTTGAATTTAAATTGTAATTTCATTCGACTTTCAAACTATCAAAGTCCAAGCTCTGAGTCAAATTCTAATACAACGCTATATTTCTGTAATCACAAAATAATTTAATCAGTCTTAGTTTAATAAAAATTAATTTCAATGCTCAAAATCTTTCAAAACTAATTCAGAATTTTTTTTTCTTAAGGCTTCTCCAATCGAACAATTCTCAATCCATGCAATAATCCGTGTATATAACTCGGACACCCTATACATAGGAATCATCAAGAACTCATTGTATAATAAGTCACAATTATTTCTATAATTTAATTGACTCTCAATTTCATTCTTTAATTAAAAAAAATATATATAAAGAGATTGCCAATGTATATTTCAATTAAAACTGAGGAAACTCAATCGGTCGAAATATTTCCTCTTATTAATATAAATCATATAAATAAACAATATAATGAACAATACATCAAGAGAAGTATTGGATCAGGGTCGTCGAATTATTTCAAAAATAAATCCAATCAGATTATCAAAAAGAATATTGTAATGATAATGTAAATAAAAATATTTGATTGTACAAAATCCGAACTCGAAAGAATAATTAGGATCATGAACAAAAATAATCCAAAGTAGGAATCCAATAAAAAAAAATATAGAATGAAAATGTGGGAGGAGGAAAAAACTAAATTTCGATTTTTCAAGGTCCGAATTCGAAAGAATGAGGATCGGGAACAAAAATCCAAAGTAGGAATCCAATTAAAAAAAAAATATAGAATGAAAATGTGGGAGGAGGAAAAAACTAAATTTTCGATTTTTCAAGGTCCGAATTCGAAAGAATGAGGATCGGGAACAAAAAAATCCAAAGTAGGAATCCAATAAAAAAAATATCTATAGAATAAAAATGTGGGAGGAGAACAAGTCAACAAAAAGCAAAATGGTAAAAATGTTGTAGTCAAAGCGGAGCAGAACAACGATCTATCCAACAATCTTTCACACACACAAAGACGGACGTAATACTCACTATTAACTAGTACAAAAATGTTCACTCACCTTATAAAAAATTACTTATTGTCACCCTTTACCTCCTCTTTACTGCTTAGCCAAATCCGTAAGTTGTTGTCTGACTTCATTCAACATTCACACGAATCGAGAAAATTGTTTGAATGCCTTATAACAACTATAATCTTTTTTGGGGGGGGGGCTGCACACGTAGCTCAAGAGCCCAAGAAGGATTAGCTCCAAAAGATCCTAGCAATTTAGTTGACCAAAGGAACCACTAGATCATAAAGGACCAACGTCTTATTTTTCAAGTTACAATAATCCAAATTGGCTTTTAATAAAGCGCCAAAGCATGCAATCACTGAGCTATGATGCGAACCTTCAAAGAAATAATATTTGACGTTATCTACTGTTATCCAATCGGCCTCTGAACAATTTTTTTGTCAATGTTACATAGCATACATCTTTCGCAAAGAATGCTCCATTCACCCACATTCGCATGCTACCAAAAAAACCAAGGTGAACAAAAGATAGTTCTTTAAAGAAAAATATTTGCCGATTATTCACAATTCTATTACTGTTTATAGATAACTTAATCATAGATTTAGGCTCAGTTTACTTTCCTTATTAATCCAAGGATGTTACCACCAAACCACTACTGATTCGGGAACGTGAGCTATAATATTTATAAGATAGCGGCCAAAAATATCTACTGTCTCATTAAGTCAGATCTTATTGTCATAGATAAATCTTATGATTGTTCCTCTGAACAATACAGGAACTAGCATGCTACTACTGCACTTCCCTTATTTTTTATTAGTCACCTTTAAAGGAAAATACCAGCAACACTTAGTCCAACTGGCCAACTACACATATTAAAAGGCACTATAACTCTGTTCTATTAGGCTTATTAGGAATAAGCATTCAATCATCAACTCACTAGTAGTACATTCTTGTACAATAAAATACTGACTATAAGTTCTGTTACCAATAACTTGATTAATATAATAAGTTATCTTTCCCATTTGAGGCATAACCTCTTAGAACTTTCTTAGTTCTTTCTTTGGAAAAAGTTACGGAATTCGTGCCTTTAAAAAAAATCCTTTAACCATATTTTCAAAAAAGAAAAAAAATAATAATATGAGTTTCGGCATTCAAACTAATTTTACTCGATACTCACTTGCTCCACTATACAGTCATTCTCTACGACGAAGAACAAGGCTGGACACAACAACTCCACCAGGAACAGACAGAACGGAGAACCTTCTCACGTTACGAAACAAAACGTTAAGACAAGCAACCAGCTGGCGTATCGAGGAGGAAGACTTGGAGGGGAGGGAACCGCGCTAATAGCGACTCACGAGAACTACCGAATTGAGTCATACATTGGCACTCTTCATTTTTTACTTTTTTTTTTTTTTAAAACACCTCTTTAAAAGGATAAATATTAACCATTTTTCTTTTTCCTTATAAAACGATTAGAAGACTCTTTCAACATTTCTTTCATTTACATATTATCCAAATACTGACAATCTTATTTTACATTTCTTTCTTCCTTTTTTATTTTTATCTCTTTATATTGTAATGAAGCATCCGGGAATGGGAGTTACATCAACGACCGCAGGATGGTTTCTTTACAATATGTAGAATGACATATGCTATATTGTTGAATAGTTGCCTAACAACATATATGTACCAAATAGGAGAGTTTTTTAAAAAAATTGGAGAAATTAGTGGTTGAAGCCATACATTTTCCAGTTACAACGAGTGTCACGTGGTCTCATCAGCCGTGAGAGGGTTAACTATTTCTTCTAAAGGAACAGGTACTACGTTCATTTTTTTGTGCAGTTTGTAGTAATTTGTGCATTTATTTTCCCATCATGATGTGTTGAACATTTATTTAGCATATTTGGTTGAGATTTGGAAAAAATATACAGGGTGATGCAAAATTCATCTTTGTAGTACAGAAAGTATAAATTGGTTTTCAAAATGTGAAGAAAGTGCATATATTAACGAATGCCCTGTATGTACTTCTGAATGGCACAGTAACATATTCCTCTTTTATCATTCGTTAACCACAGTATGGTGTGTCAAAGCCACATATAATGGAATCGAATCTGTTTTATTTTGAAAAAACTAAAAAAAAACAAACGTTATAAGAGAAATTTTAACGTTTCTTCAAGGGCAAAGGACACTTATCGCAACAGGACAAAATGGAGGGGTTTCCTCTTCAATTTTAGCTTTCTTTCGTCAAAATATGTAAATAACTTTGGGAGATATGGCGAATAGTATGTAGTATATAGTAACAATGGAAAACAGTATAATATATATATAGAATGACATATGCTATATTGTTGAATAGTTGCCTAACAACATATATACCAAATAGGAGAGTTTTTTACAAAAAATTGAAGAAATTAGTGGTTGAAGCCATATATTTTCCAGTTACAACGAGTGTCACGTGGTCTCATCAGCCGTGAGAGGGTTAACTATTTCTTCTAAAGAAACAGGTACTACGTTCATTTTTTAGTGCAATTTGTAGTAATTTGTGTATTTATTTTCCCATGATGATGTGTAGAACATTTAGTTAGCATATTTGGTTGAGATTTGGAAAAAATATATAGGGTGATGCAAAATTCAGCTTTGTAGTACAGAAAGTATAATTTGGTTTTCAAAATGTGAAGAAAGTGCATATATTAACGAATGCCCTGTATGTACTTCTGAATGGCACAGTAACATATTCCTCTTTTATCATTCGTTAACCACAGTATGGTGTGTCAAAGCCACATATAATGGAATCGAATCTGTTTTATTTTGAAAAAACTAAAAAAGAGAAACAAACGTTATAAGAGGAATTTTAACGTTTCTTCAAGGGCAAATGACCCTTATCGCAACAGGACAAAGTGGAGGGTTTTTCTCTTCAATTTTAGCTTTATTTCGTCAAAATATGTAAATAAGTTTGGGAGATATGGCGAATAGTATGTAGTATATAGTAACAATGATTAATAATATAATATATATGCAAAATGACATATTCTATATTGTTGAATAGTTGCCTAACAACATATATATACCAAATAGGAAAGTTTTTTAAAAATTGAAGAAATTAGTGGTTGAAGCCATACATTTTCCAGTTACAACGAGTGTCACGTGGTCTCATCAGCCGTGAGAGGGTTAACTATTTCTTCTAAAGGAACAGGTACTACGTTCATTTTTTAGTGCAGTTTGTAGTAATTTGTGCATTAGTTTCCCATGATGATGTGTAGAACATTTAGTTAGCATATTTGGTTGAGATTTGTAAAAAATATACAGGGTGATGCAAAATTCAGCTTTGTAGTACAGAAAGTTTAACTTGGTTTTCAAAATGTGAAGAAATTGCATATATTAACGAATGCCCTGTATGTACTTCTGAATGGCACAGTAACATATTTCTCTTTTATCATTCGTTAACCACAGTATGGTGTGTCAAAGCCACATATAATGGAATCGAATCTGTTTTATTTTGAAAAAACTAAAAAACAGAAACAAACGTTATAAGAAAAATTTTAACGTTTCTTCAAGGGCAAAGGACACTTATCGAAACAGGACAAAATGGAGTGGTTTCCTCTTCAATTTTAGCTTTCTTTCGTCAAAATATGTAAATAACTTTGGGAGATATGGCGAATAGTATGTAGTATATAGTAACAATGGAAAACAGTATAATATATATATAGAATGACATATGCTATATTGTTGAATAGTTGCCTAACAACATATATACCAAATAGGAGAATTTTTTACAAAAAATTGAAGAAATTAGTGGTTGAAGCCATATATTTTCCAGTTACAACGAGTGTCACGTGGTCTCATCAGCCGTGAGAGGGTTAACTATTTCTTCTAAAGAAACAGGTACTACGTTCATTTTTTAGTGCAATTTGTAGTAATTTGTGTATTTATTTTCCCATGATGATGTGTAGAACATTTAGTTAGCATATTTGGTTGAGATTTGGAAAAAATATATAGGGTGATGCAAAATTCAGCTTTGTAGTACAGAAAGTATAATTTGGTTTTCAAAATGTGAAGAAAGTGCATAAATTAACGAATGCCCTGTATGTACTTCTGAATGGCACAGTAACATATTTCTCTTTTATCATTCGTTAACCACAGTATGGTGTGACACAGCCACATATAATGGAATCGAATCTGTTTTATTTTGAAAAAACTAAAAAAGAGAAAAAAACGTTATAAGAGGATTTTTTAATGTTTCTTCAAGGACAAAGGACCTGTAACAAAACCGTACAAAATGGATGGGTTTGCCCTTCAATTTGAGCTTTATTTCGTCAAAATATGTAAATAACTTTGCGAGATGTGGCGAATAGTATGTAGTATATAGTAACAATGGATAACAATATAATATATATGTAGAATGACATATGCTATATTGTTGAATAGTTGCTAACAACATATATATACCAAATAGGAGAGTTTTTTTAAAAAAATTGAAGAAATTAGTGGTTGAAGCCATATATTTTCCAGTTACAACGAGTGTCACGTGGTCTCATCAGCCGTGAGAGGGTTAACTATTTCTTCTAAAGAAACAGGTACTACGTTCATTTTTTAGTGCAATTTGTAGTAATTTGTGCATTTATTTTCCCATGATGATGTGTAGAACATTTAGTTAGCATATTTGGTTGAGATTTGGAAAAATATACAGGGTGATGCAAAATTCATCTTTGTAGTACAGAAAGTATAAATTGGTTTTCAAAATGTGAAGAAAGTGCATATATTAACGAATGCCCTGTATGTACTTCTGAATGGCACAGTAACATATTCCTCTTTTATCATTCGTTAACCACAGTATGGTGTGTCAAAGCCACATATAATGGAATCGAATCTGTTTTATTTTGAAAAAACTAAAAAGAGAAACAAACGTTATAAGAGGAATTTTAACGTTTCTTCAAAAGCAAAGGACCCTTATCGCAACAGGACAAAGTGGAGGGGTTTTCTCTTCAATTTTAGCTTTATTTCGTCAAAATATGTAAATAAGTTTGGAAGATATGGCGAATAGTATGTAGTATATAGTAACAATGATTAATAATATAATATATATGTAGAATGACATATGCTATATTGTTGAATAGTTGCCTAACAACATATATATAAAATAGGAGAGTTTTTTAAAAAAATTGGAGAAATTAGTGGTTGAAGCCATACATTTTCCAGTTACAACGAGTGTCACGTGGTCTCATCAGCCGTGAGAGGGTTAACTATTTCTTCTAAAGGAACAGGTACTACGTTCATTTTTTTGTGCAGTTTGTAGTAATTTGTGCATTTATTTTCCCATCATGATGTGTAGAACATTTATTTAGCATATTTGGTTGAGATTTGGAAAAAATATACAGGGTGATGCAAAATTCATCTTTGTAGTACAGAAAGTATAAATTGGTTTTCAAAATGTGAAGAAAGTGCATATATTAACGAATGCCCTGTATGTACTTCTGAATGGCACAGTAACATATTCCTCTTTTATCATTCGTTAACCACAGTATGGTGTGTCAAAGCCACATATAATGGAATCGAATCTGTTTTATTTTGAAAGAAGTAAAAAACAGAAACAAACGTTATAAGAGAAATTTTAACATTTCTTCAAGGGCAAAGGACACTTATCGCAACAGGACAAAATGGAGGGGTTTCCTCTTCAATTTTAGCTTTCTTTCGTCAAAATATGTAAATAACTTTGGGAGATATGGCGAATAGTATGTAGTATATAGTAACAATGGAAAACAGTATAATATATATATAGAATGACATATGCTATATTGTTGAATAGTTGCCTAACAACATATATACCAAATAGGAGAGTTTTTTACAAAAAATTGAAGAAATTAGTGGTTGAAGCCATATATTTTCCAGTTACAACGAGTGTCACGTGGTCTCATCAGCCGTGAGAGGGTTAACTATTTCTTCTAAAGAAACAGGTACTACGTTCATTTTTTAGTGCAATTTGTAGTAATTTGTGTATTTATTTTCCCATGATGATGTGTAGAACATTTAGTTAGCATATTTGGTTGAGATTTGGAAAAAATATATAGGGTGATGCAAAATTCAGCTTTGTAGTACAGAAAGTATAATTTGGTTTTCAAAATGTGAAGAAAGTGCATATATTAACGAATGCCCTGTATGTACTTCTGAATGGCACAGTAACATATTCCTCTTTTATCATTCGTTAACCACAGTATGGTGTGTCAAAGCCACATATAGTGGAATCGAATCTGTTTTATTTTGAAAAAACTAAAAAAGAGAAACAAACGTTATAAGAGGAATTTTAACGTTTCTTCAAGGGCAAAGGACCCTTATCGCAACAGCACAAAGTGGAGAGGTTTCCTCTTCAATTTTAGCTTTATTTCGTCAAAATATGTAAATAAGTTTGGAAGATATGGCGAATAGTATGTAGTATATAGCAACAATGATTAATAATATAATATATATGTAGAATGACATATGCTATATTGTTGAATAGTTGCCTAACAACAAATATATACCAAATAGGAAAGTTTTTTAAAAATTGAAGAAATTAGTGGTTGAAGCCTTACATTTTCCAGTTACAACGAGTGTCACGTGGTCTCATCAGCCGTGAGAGGGTTAACTATTTCTTCTAAAGCAACAGGTACTACGTTCATTTTTTAGTGCAGTTTGTAGTAATTTGTGCATTAGTTTCCCATGATGATGTGTAGAACATTTAGTTAGCATATTTGGTTGAGTTTTTTAAAAAATATACAGGGTGATGCAAAATTCAGCTTTGTAGTACAGAAAGTTTAACTTGGTTTTCAAAATGTGAAGAAATTGCATATATTAACGAATGCCCTGTATGTACTTCTGAATTGCACAGTAACATATTCCTCTTTTATCATTCGTTAACCATAGTATGGTGTGCCAAAGCCACATATAATGGAATCGAATCTGTTTTATTTTGAAAAAACTAAAAAAGAGAAACAAACGTTTGAAGAGGAATTTTAACGTTTTTTCAAGGACAAAGAACCTGTAACGCAACCGTACAAAATGGAGGGCTTTGCTCTTCAATTTGAGCCTTATTTTGTCAAAATATGTAAATAACTTTGGGAGATATGGCGAATAGTATGTAGTATATAGTAACAATGGATAACAATATAATATATATGTTGAATGACATATGCTATATTGTTGAATAGTTGCCTAACAACATATATATACCAAATAGGAGAGTTTTTTACAAAAAATTGAAGAAATTAGTGGTTGAAGCCATATATTTTCCAGTTACAACGAGTGTCACGTGGTCTCATCAGCCGTGAGAGGGTTAACTATTTCTTCTAAAGGAACAGGTACTACGTTAATTTTTTTGTGCAGTTTGTAGTAATTTGTGCATTTATTTTCCCATCATGATGTGTAGAACATTTAGTTAGCATATTTGGTTGAGATTTCGAAAAAATATACAGGGTGATGCAAAATTCATCTTTGTAGTACAGAAAGTATAAATTGGTTTTCAAAATGTGAAGAAAGTGCATATATTAGAGAATGCCCTGTATGTACTTCTGAATGGCACAGTAACATATTCCTCTTTTATCATTCGTTAACCACAGTATGGTGTGTCAAAGCCACATATAATGGAATCGAATCTGTTTTATTTTGAAAAAAACTAAAAAACAGAAACAAACGTTATAAGAGAAATTTTAACGTTTCTTCAAAGCCAAAGGACACTTATCGCAACAGGACAAAATGGAGGGGTTTCCTCTTCAATTTTAGCTTTCTTTCGTCAAAATATGTAAATAACCTTGGGAGATATGGCGAATAGTATGTAGTATATAGTAACAATGGAAAACAATATAATATATATATAGAATGACATATGCTATATTGTTGAATAGTTGCCTAACAACATATATACCAAATAGGAGAGTTTTTTACAAAAAATTGAAGAAATTAGTGGTTGAAGCCATATATTTTCCAGTTACAACGAGTGTCACGTGGTCTCATCAGCCGTGAGAGGGTTAACTATTTCTTCTAAAGAAACAGGTACTACGTTCATTTTTTAGTGCAATTTGTAGTAATTTGTGTATTTATTTTCCCATGATGATGTGTAGAACATTTAGTTAGCATATTTGGTTGAGATTTGGAAAAAATATATAGGGTGATGCAAAATTCAGCTTTGTAGTACAGAAAGTATAATTTGGTTTTCAAAATGTGAAGAAAGTGCATATATTAACGAATGCCCTGTATGTACTTCTGAATGGCACAGTAACATATTCCTCTTTTATCATTCGTTAACCACAGTATGGTGTGTCAAAGCCACATATAATGGAATCGAATCTGTTTTATTTTGAAAAAACTAAAAAAGAGAAACAAACGTTATAAGAGGAATTTTAACGTTTCTTCAAGGGCAAAGGACCCTTATCGCAACAGCACAAAGTGGAGAGGTTTCCTCTTCAATTTTAGCTTTATTTCGTCAAAATATGTAAATAAGTTTGGAAGATATGGCGAATAGTATGTAGTATATAGCAACAATGATTAATAATATAATATATATGTAGAATGACATATGCTATATTGTTGAATAGTTGCCTAACAACAAATATATACCAAATAGGAAAGTTTTTTAAAAATTGAAGAAATTAGTGGTTGAAGCCTTACATTTTCCAGTTACAACGAGTGTCACGTGGTCTCATCAGCCGTGAGAGGGTTAACTATTTCTTCTAAACCAACAGGTACTACGTTCATTTTTTAGTGCAGTTTGTAGTAATTTGTGCATTAGTTTCCCATGATGATGAGTAGAACATTTAGTTAGCATATTTGGTTGAGTTTTTTAAAAAATATACAGGGTGATGCAAAATTCAGCTTTGTAGTACAGAAAGTTTAACTTGGATTTCAAAATGTGAAGAAATTGCATATATTAACGAATGCCCTGTATGTACTTCTGAATTGCACAGTAACATATTCCTCTTTTATCATTCGTTAACCATAGTATGGTGTGCCAAAGCCACATATAATGGAATCGAATCTGTTTTATTTTGAAAAAACTAAAAAAGAGAAACAAACGTTTGAAGAGGAATTTTAACGTTTTTTCAAGGACAAAGGACGTTTATCGCAACCGTACAAAATGGAGGGCTTTGCTCTTCAATTTGAGCCTTATTTTGTCAAAATATGTAAATAACTTTGGGAGATATGGCGAATAGTATGTAGTATATAGTAACAATGGATAACAATATAATATATATGTTGAATGACATATGCTATATTGTTGAATAGTTGCCTAACAACATATATATACCAAATAGGAGAGTTTTTTTACAAAAAATTGAAGAAATTAGTGGTTGAAGCCATATATTTTCCAGTTACAACGAGTGTCACGTGGTCTCATCAGCCGTGAGAGGGTTAACTATTTCTTCTAAAGGAACAGGTACTACGTTAATTTTTTTGTGCAGTTTGTAGTAATTTGTGCATTTATTTTCCCATCATGATGTGTAGAACATTTAGTTAGCATATTTGGTTGAGATTTCGAAAAAATATACAGGGTGATGCAAAATTCATCTTTGTAGTACAGAAAGTATAAATTGGTTTTCAAAATGTGAAGAAAGTGCATATATTAACGAATGCCCTGTATGTACTTCTGAATGGCACAGTAACATATTCCTCTTTTATCATTCGTTAACCACAGTATGGTGTGTCAAAGCCACATATAATGAAATCGAATCTGTTTTATTTTGAAAAAAACTAAAAAACAGAAACAAACCTTATAAGAGAAATTTTAACGTTTCTTCAAAGCCAAAGGACACTTATCGCAACAGGACAAAATGGAGGGGTTTCCTCTTCAATTTTAGCTTTCTTTCGTCAAAATATGTAAATAACTTTGGGAGATATGGCGAATAGTATGTAGTATATAGTAACAATGGAAAACAATATAATATATATATAGAATGACATATGCTATATTGTTGAATAGTTGCCTAACAACATATATATAAAATAGGAGAGTTTTTTACAAAAAATTGAAGAAATTAGTGGTTGAAGCCATATATTTTCCAGTTACAACGAGTGTCACGTGGTCTCATCAGCCGTGAGAGGGTTAACTATTTCTTCTAAAGAAACAGGTACTACGTTCATTTTTTAGTGCAATTTGTAGTAATTTGTGTATTTATTTTCCCATGATGATGTGTAGAACATTTAGTTAGCATATTTGGTTGAGATTTGGAAAAAATATATAGGGTGATGCAAAATTCAGCTTTGTAGTACAGAAAGTATAATTTGGTTTTCAAAATGTGAAGAAAGTGCATATATTAACGAATGCCCTGTATGTACTTCTGAATGGCACAGTAACATATTCCTCTTTTATCATTCGTTAACCACAGTATGGTGTGTCAAAGCCACATATAATGGAATCGAATCTGTTTTATTTTGAAAAAACTAAAAAAGAGAAACAAACGTTATAAGAGGAATTTTAACGTTTCTTCAAGGGCAAAGGACCCTTATCGCAACAGCACAAAGTGGAGAGGTTTCCTCTTCAATTTTAGCTTTATTTCGTCAAAATATGTAAATAAGTTTGGAAGATATGGCGAATAGTATGTAGTATATAGCAACAATGATTAATAATATAATATATATGTAGAATGACATATGCTATATTGTTGAATAGTTGCCTAACAACAAATATATACCAAATAGGAAAGTTTTTTAAAAATTGAAGAAATTAGTGGTTGAAGCCTTACATTTTCCAGTTACAACGAGTGTCACGTGGTCTCATCAGCCGTGAGAGGGTTAACTATTTCTTCTAAAGCAACAGGTACTACGTTCATTTTTTAGTGCAGTTTGTAGTAATTTGTGCATTAGTTTCCCATGATGATGTGTAGAACATTTAGTTAGCATATTTGGTTGAGTTTTTTAAAAAATATACAGGGTGATGCAAAATTCAGCTTTGTAGTACAGAAAGTTTAACTTGGTTTTCAAAATGTGAAGAAATTGCATATATTAACGAATGCCCTGTATGTACTTCTGAATGGCACAGTAACATATTCCTCTTTTATCATTCGTTAACCATAGTATGGTGTGCCAAAGCCACATATAATGGAATCGAATCTGTTTTATTTTGAAAAAACTAAAAAAGAGAAACAAACGTTAGAAGAGGAATTTTAACGTTTTTTCAAGGACAAAGGACCTTTATCGCAACCGTACAAAATGGAGGGCTTTGCTCTTCAATTTGAGCCTTATTTTGTCAAAATATTTAAATAACTTTGGGAGATATGGCGAATAGTATGTAGTATATAGTAACAATGGATAAGAATATAATATATATGTAGAATGACATATGCTATATTGTTGAATAGTTGCCTAACAACATATATGTACCAAATAGGAGAGTTTTTTAAAAAAATTGGAGAAATTAGTGGTTGAAGCCATACATTTTCCAGTTACAACGAGTGTCACGTGGTCTCATCAGCCGTGAGAGGGTTAACTATTTCTTCTAAAGGAACAGGTACTACGTTCATTTTTTTGTGCAGTTTGTAGTAATTTGTGCATTTATTTTCCCATCATGATGTGTAGAACATTTAGTTAGCATATTTGGTTGAGATTTCGAAAAAATATACAGGGTGATGCAAAATTCATCTTTGTAGTACAGAAAGTATAAATTGGTTTTCAAAATGTGAAGAAAGTGCATATTTTAACGAATGCCCTGTATGTACTTCTGAATGGCACAGTAACATATTCCTCTTTTATCATTCGTTAACCACAGTATGGTGTGTCAAAGCCACATATAATGGAATCGAATCTGTTTTATTTTGAAAAAAACTAAAAAAGAGAAACAAACGTTATAAGAGAAATTTTAACGTTTCTTCAAAGGCAAAGGACACTTATCGCAACAGGACAAAATGGAGGGGTTTCCTCTTCAATTTTAGCTTTCTTTCGTCAAAATATGTAAATAACTTTGGGAGATATGGCGAATAGTATGTAGTATATAGTAACAATGGAAAACAATATAATATATATATAGAATGACATATGCTATATTGTTGAATAGTTGCCTAACAACATATATACCAAATAGGAGAGTTTTTTACAAAAAATTGAAGAAATTAGTGGTTGAAGCCATATATTTTCCAGTTACAACGAGTGTCACGTGGTCTCATCAGCCGTGAGAGGGTTAACTATTTCCTCTAAAGAAACAGGTACTACGTTCATTTTTTAGTGCAATTTGTAGTAATTTGTGTATTTATTTTTACATGATGATGTGTAGAACATTTAGTTAGCATATTTGGTTGAGATTTGGAAAAAATATATAGGGTGATGCAAAATTCAGCTTTGTAGTACAGAAAGTATAATTTGGTTTTCAAAATGTGAAGAAAGTGCATATATTAACGAATGCCCTGTATGTACTTCTGAATGGCACAGTAACATGTTCCTCTTTTATCATTCGTTAACCACAGTATGGTGTGTCAAAGCCACATATAATGGAATCGAATCTGTTTTATTTTGAAAAAACTAAAAAAGAGAAACAAACGTTATAAGAGGAATTTTAACGTTTCTTCAAGGGCAAAGGACCCTTATCGCAACAGCACAAAGTGGAGAGGTTTCCTCTTCAATTTTAGCTTTATTTCGTCAAAATATGTAAATAAGTTTGGAAGATATGGCGAATAGTATGTAGTATATAGCAACAATGATTAATAATATAATATATATGTAGAATGACATATGCTATATTGTTGAATAGTTGAATAACAACAAATATATACCAAATAGGAAAGTTTTTAAAAACTGAAGAAATTAGTGGTTGAAGCCTTACATTTTCCAGTTACAACGAGTGTCACGTGGTCTCATCAGCCGTGAGAGGGTTAACTATTTCTTCTAAAGCAACAGGTACTACGTTCATTTTTTAGTGCAGTTTGTAGTAATTTGTGCATTAGTTTCCCATGATGATGTGTAGAACATTTAGTTAGCATATTTGGTTGAGTTTTTTAAAAAATATACAGGGTGATGCAAAATTCAGCTTTGTAGTACAGAAAGTTTAACTTGGTTTTCAAAATGTGAAGAAATTGCATATATTAACGAATGCCCTGTATGTACTTCTGAATGGCACAGTAACATATTCCTCTTTTATCATTCGTTAACCATAGTATGGTGTGTCAAAGCCACATATAATGGAATCGAATCTGTTTTATTTTGAAAAAACTAAAAAAGAGAAACAAACGTTAGAAGAGGAATTTTAACGTTTTTTCAAGGACAAAGGACCTTTATCGCAACCGTACAAAATGGAGGGCTTTGCTCTTCAATTTGAGCCTTATTTTGTCAAAATATGTAAATAACTTTGGGAGATATGGCGAATAGTATGTAGTATATAGTAACAATGGATAAGAATATAATATATATGTAGAATGACATATGCTATATTGTTGAATAGTTGCCTAACAACATATATGTACCAAATAGGAGAGTTTTTTAAAAAAATTGGAGAATTTAGTGGTTGAAGCCATACATTTTCCAGTTACAACGAGTGTCACGTGGTCTCATCAGCCGTGAGAGGGTTAACTATTTCTTCTAAAGGAACAGGTACTACGTTCATTTTTTTGTGCAGTTTGTAGTAATTTGTGCATTTATTTTCCCATCATGATGTGTAGAACATTTATTTAGCATATTTGGTTGAGATTTGGAAAAAATATACAGGGTGATGCAAAATTCATCTTTGTAGTACAGAAAGTATAAATTGGTTTTCAAAATGTGAAAAAAGTGCATATATTAACGAATGCCCTGTATGTACTTCTGCATGGCACAGTAACATATTCCTCTTTTATCATTCGTTAACCACAGTATGGTGTGTCAAAGCCACATATAATGGAATCGAATCTGTTTTATTTTGAAAAAACTAAAAAACAGAAACAAACGTTATAAGAGAAATTTTAACGTTTCTTCAAAGGCAAAGGACACTTATCGCAACAGGACAAAATGGAGGGGTTTCCTCTTCAATTTTAGCTTTCTTTCGTCAAAATATGTAAATAACTTTGGGAGATATGGCGAATAGTATGTAGTATATAGTAACAATGGAAAACAATATAATATATATATAGAATGACATATGCTATATTGTTGAATAGTTGCCTAACAACATATATACCAAATAGGAGAGTTTTTTACAAAAAATTGAAGAAATTAGTGGTTGAAGCCATACATTTTCCAGTTACAACGAGTGTCACGTGGTCTCATCAGCCGTGAGAGGGTTAACTATTTCTTCTAAAGAAACAGGTACTACGTTCATTTTTTAGTGCAATTTGTAGTAATTTGTGTATTTATTTTCCCATGATGATGTGTAGAACATTTAGTTAGCATATTTGGTTGAGATTTGGAAAAAATATATAGGGCGATGCAAAATTCAGCTTTGTAGTACAGAAAGTATAATTTGGTTTTCAAAATGTGAAGAAAGTGCATATATTAACGAATGCCCTGTATGTACTTCTGAATGGCACAGTAACATATTCCTCTTTTATCATTCGTTAACCACAGTATGGTGTGTCAAAGCCACATATAATGGAATCGAATCTGTTTTATTTTGAAAAAACTAAAAAAGACAAACAAACGTTATAAGAGGAATTTTAACGTTTCTTCAAGGGCAAAGGACCCTTATCGCAACAGGACAAAGTGGAGAGGTTTCCTCTTCAATTTTAGCTTTATTTCGTCAAAATATGTAAATAAGTTTGGAAGATATGGCGAATAGTATGTAGTATATAGCAACAATGATTAATAATATAATATATATGTAGAATGACATATGCTATATTGTTGAATAGTTGCCTAACAACAAATATATACCAAATAGGAAAGTTTTTTAAAAATTGAAGAAATTAGTGGTTGAAGCCTTACATTTTCCAGTTACAACGAGTGTCACGTGGTCTCATCAGCCGTGAGAGGGTTAACTATTTCTTCTAAAGCAACAGGTACTACGTTCATTTTTTAGTGCAGTTTGTAGTAATTTGTGCATTAGTTTCCCATGATGATGTGTAGAACATTTAGTTAGCATATTTGGTTGAGATTTGTAAAAAATATACAGGGTGATGCAAAATTCAGCTTTGTAGTACAGAAAGTTTAACTTGGTTTTCAAAATGTGAAGAAATTGCATATATTAACGAATGCCCTGTATGTACTTCTGAATGGCACAGTAACATATTCCTCTTTTATCATTCGTTAACCATAGTATGGTGTGTCAAAGCCACATATAATGGAATCGAATCTGTTTTATTTTGAAAAAACTAAAAAAGAGAAACAAACGTTAGAAGAGGAATTTTAACGTTTCTTCAAGGGCAAAGGACCTTCATCGCAACCGTACAAAATGGAGGGCTTTGCTCTTCGATTTGAGCCTTAGTTTGTCAAAATATGTAAATAACTTTGGGAGATATGGCGAATAGTATGTAGTATATAGTAACAATGGATAAGAATATAATATATATGTAGAATGACATATGCTATATTGTTGAATAGTTGCCTAACAACATATATGTACCAAATAGGAGAGTTTTTTAAAAAAATTGGAGAAATTAGTGGTTGAAGCCATACATTTTCCAGTTACAACGAGTGTCACGTGGTCTCATCAGCCGTGAGAGGGTTAACTATTTCTTCTAAAGGAACAGGTACTACGTTCATTTTTTTGTGCAGTTTGTAGTAATTTGTGCATTTATTTTCCCATCATGATGTGTAGAACATTTATTTAGCATATTTGGTTGAGATTTGGAAAAAATATACAGGGTGATGCAAAATTCATCTTTGTAATACAGAAAGTATAAATTGGTTTTCAAAATGTGAAGAAAGTGCATATATTAACGAATGCCCTGTATGTACTTCTGAATGGCACAGTAACATATTCCTCTTTTATCATTCGTTAACCACAGTATGGTGTGTCAAAGCCACATATAATGGAATCGAATCTGTTTTATTTTGAAAAAACTAAAAAACAGAAACAAACGTTATAAGAGAAATTTTAACGTTTCTTCAAGGGCAAAGGACACTTATCGCAACAGGACAAAATGGAGGGGTTTCCTCTTAAATTTTAGCTTTCTTTCGTCAAAATATGTAAATAACTTTGGGAGATATGGCGAATAGTATGTAGTATATAGTAACAATGGAAAACAATATAATATATATATAGAATGACATATGCTATATTGTTGAATAGTTGCCTAACAACATATATACCAAATAGGAGAGTTTTTTACAAAAAATTGAAGAAATTAGTGGTTGAAGCCATATATTTTCCAGTTACAACGAGTGTCACGTGGTCTCATCAGCCGTGAGAGGGTTAACTATTTCTTCTAAAGAAACAGGTACTACGTTCATTTTTTAGTGCAATTTGTAGTAATTTGTGTATTTATTTTCCCATGATGATGTGTAGAACATTTAGTTAGCATATTTGGTTGAGATTTGGAAAAAATATATAGGGTGATGCAAAATTCAGCTTTGTAGTACAGAAAGTATAATTTGGTTTTCAAAATGTGAAGAAAGTGCATATATTAACGAATGCCCTGTATGTACTTCTGAATGGCACAGTAACATATTCCTCTTTTATCATTCGTTAACCACAGTATGGTGTGTCAAAGCCACATATAATGGAATCGAATCTGTTTTATTTTGAAAAAACTAAAAAAGAGAAACAAACGTTATAAGAGGAATTTTAACGTTTCTTCAAGGGCAAAGGACCCTTATCGCAACAGCACAAAGTGGAGAGGTTTCCTCTTCAATTTTAGCTTTATTTCGTCAAAATATGTAAATAAGTTTGGAAGATATGGCGAATAGTATGTAGTATATAGCAACAATGATTAATAATATATATATATGTAGAATGACATATGCTATATTGTTGAATTGTTGCCTAACAACAAATATATCCCAAATAGGAAAGTTTTTTAAAAATTGAAGAAATTAGTGGTTGAAGCCTTACATTATCCAGTTACAACGAGTGTCACGTGGTCTCATCAGCCGTGAGAAGGTTAACTATTTCTTCTAAAGCAACAGGTACTACGTTCATTTTTTAGTGCAGTTTGTAGTAATTTGTGCATTAGTTTCCCATGATGATGTGTAGAACATTTAGTTAGCATATTTGGTTGAGTTTTTTAAAAAATATACAGGGTGATGCAAAATTCAGCTTGTAGTACAGAAAGTTTAACTTGGTTTTAAAAATGTGAAGAAATTGCATATATTAACGAATGCCCTGTATGTACTTCTGAATGGCACAGTAACATATTCCTCTTTTATCATTCGTTAACCATGGTATGGTGTGCCAAAGCCACATATAATGGAATCGAATCTGTTTTATTTTGAAAAAACTAAAAAAGAGAAACAAACGTTAGAAGAGGAATTTTAACGTTTTTTCAAGGACAAAGGACCTTTATCGCAACCGTACAAAATGGAGGGCTTTGCTCTTCAATTTGAGCCTTATTTTGTCAAAATATGTAAATAACTTTGGGAGATATGGCGAATAGTATGTAGTATATAGTAACAATGGATAAGAATATAATATATATGTAGAATGACATATGCTATATTGTTGAATAGTTGCCTAACAACATATATGTACCAAATAGGAGAGTTTTTTTAAAAAAATGGAGAAATTAGTGGTTGAAGCCATACATTTTCCAGTTACAACGAGTGTCACGTGGTCTCATCAGCCGTGAGAGGGTTAACTATTTCTTCTAAAGCAACAGGTACTACGTTCATTTTTTTGTGCAGTTTGTAGTAATTTGTGCATTTATTTTCCCATCATGATGTGTAGAACATTTAGTTAGCATATTTGGTTGAGATTTCGAAAAAATATACAGGGTGATGCAAAATTCATCTTTGTAGTACAGAAAGTATAAATTGGTTTTCAAAATGTGAAGAAAGTGCATATTTTAACGAATGCCCTGTATGTACTTCTGAATGGCACAGTAACATATTCCTCTTTTATCATTCGTTAACCACAGTATGGTGTGTCAAAGCCACATATAATGGAATCGAATCTGTTTTATTTTGAAAAAAACTAAAAAACAGAAACAAACGTTATAAGAGAAATTTTAACGTTTCTTCAAAGGCAAAGGACACTTATCGCAACAGGACAAAATGGAGGGGTTTCCTCTTCAATTTTAGCTTTCTTTCGTCAAAATATGTAAATAACTTTGGGAGATATGGCGAATAGTATGTAGTATATAGTAACAATGGAAAACAATATAATATATATATAGAATGACATATGCTATATTGTTGAATAGTTGCCTAACAACATATATACCAAATAGGAGAGTTTTTTACAAAAAATTGAAGAAATTAGTGGTTGAAGCCATATATTTTCCAGTTACAACGAGTGTCACGTGGTCTCATCAGCCGTGAGAGGGTTAACTATTTCTTCTAAAGGAACAGGTACTACGTTCATTTTTTTGTGCAGTTTGTAGTAATTTGTGCATTTATTTTCCCATCATGATGTGTAGAACATTTAGTTAGCATATTTGGTTGAGATTTCGAAAAAATATACAGGGTGATGCAAAATTCATCTTTGTAGTACAGAAAGTATAAATTGGTTTTCAAAATGTGAAGAAAGTGCATATTTTAACGAATGCCCTGTATGTACTTCTGAATGGCACAGTAACATATTCCTCTTTTATCATTCGTTAACCACAGTATGGTGTGTCAAAGCCACATATAATGGAATCGAATCTGTTTTATTTTGAAAAAACTAAAAAACAGAAACAAACGTTATAAGAGAAATTTTAACGTTTCTTCAAGGGCAAAGGACACTTATCGCAACAGGACAAAATGGAGGGGTTTCCTCTTCAATTTTAGCTTTCTTTCGTCAAAATATGTAAATAACTTTGGGAGATATGGCGAATAGTATGTAGTATATAGTAACAATGGAAAACAATATAATATATATATAGAATGACATATGCTATATTGTTGAATAGTTGCCTAACAACATATATACCAAATAGGAGAGTTTTTTACAAAAAATTGAAGAAATTAGTGGTTGAAGCCATATATTTTCCAGTTACAACGAGTGTCACGTGGTCTCATCAGCCGTGAGAGGGTTAACTATTTCTTCTAAAGAAACAGGTACTACGTTCATTTTTTAGTGCAATTTGTAGTAATTTGTGTATTTATTTTCCCATGATGATGTGTAGAACATTTAGTTAGCATATTTGGTTGAGATTTGGAAAAAATATATAGGGTGATGCAAAATTCAGCTTTGTAGTACAGAAAGTATAATTTGGTTTTCAAAATGTGAAGAAAGTGCATATATTAACGAATGCCCTGTATGTACTTCTGAATGGCACAGTAACATATTCCTCTTTTATCATTCGTTAACCACAGTATGGTGTGTCAAAGCCACATATAATGGAATCGAATCTGTTTTATTTTGAAAAAACTAAAAAAGAGAAACAAACATTATAAGAGGAATTTTAACGTTTCTTCAAGGGCAAAGGACCCTTATCGCAACAGCACAAAGTGGAGAGGTTTCCTCTTCAATTTTAGCTTTATTTCGTCAAAATATGTAAATAAGTTTGGAAGATATGGCGAATAGTATGTAGTATATAGCAACAATGATTAATAATATAATATATATGTAGAATGACATATGCTATATTGTTGAATAGTTGCCTAACAACAAATATATACCAAATAGGAAAGTTTTTTAAAAATTGAAGAAATTAGTGGTTGAAGCCTTACATTTTCCAGTTACAACGAGTGTCACGTGGTCTCATCAGCCGTGAGAGGGTTAACTATTTCTTCTAAAGCAACAGGTACTACGTTCATTTTTTAGTGCAGTTTGTAGTAATTTGTGCATTAGTTTCCCATGATGATGTGTAGAACATTTAGTTAGCATATTTGGTTGAGTTTTTTAAAAAATATACAGGGTGATGCAAAATTCAGCTTTGTAGTACAGAAAGTTTAACTTGGTTTTCAAAATGTGAAGAAATTGCATATATTAACGAATGCCCTGTATGTACTTCTGAATGGCACAGTAACATATTCCTCTTTTATCATTCGTTAACCATAGTATGGTGTGCCAAAGCCACATATAATGGAATCGAATCTGTTTTATTTTGAAAAAACTAAAAAAGAGAAACAAACGTTAGAAGAGGAATTTTAACGTTTTTTCAAGGACAAAGGACCTTTATCGCAACCGTACAAAATGGAGGGCTTTGCTCTTCAATTTGAGCCTTATTTTGTCAAAATATGTAAATAACTTTGGGAGATATGGCGAATAGTATGTAGTATATAGTAACAATGGATAAGAATATAATATATATGTAGAATGACATATGCTATATTGTTGAATAGTTGCCTAACAACATATATGTACCAAATAGGAGAGTTTTTTAAAAAAAATGGAGAAATTAGTGGTTGAAGCCATACATTTTCCAGTTACAACGAGTGTCACGTGGTCTCATCAGCCGTGAGAGGGTTAACTATTTCTTCTAAAGGAACAGGTACTACGTTCATTTTTTTGTGCAGTTTGTAGTAATTTGTGCATTTATTTTCCCATCATGATGTGTAGAACATTTAGTTAGCATATTTGGTTGAGATTTCGAAAAAATATACAGGGTGATGCAAAATTCATCTTTGTAGTACAGAAAGTATAAATTGGTTTTCAAAATGTGAAGAAAGTGCATATTTTAACGAATGCCCTGTATGTACTTCTGAATGGCACAGTAACATATTCCTCTTTTATCATTCGTTAACCACAGTATGGTGTGTCAAAGCCACATATAATGGAATCGAATCTGTTTTATTTTGAAAAAAACTAAAAAACAGAAACAAACGTTATAAGAGAAATTTTAACGTTTCTTCAAAGGCAAAGGACACTTATCGCAACAGGACAAAATGGAGGGGTTTCCTCTTCAATTTTAGCTTTCTTTCGTCAAAATATGTAAATAACTTTGGGAGATATGGCGAATAGTATGTAGTATATAGTAACAATGGAAAACAATATAATATATATATAGAATGACATATGCTATATTGTTGAATAGTTGCCTAACAACATATATACCAAATAGGAGAGTTTTTTACAAAAAATTGAAGAAATTAGTGGTTGAAGCCATATATTTTCCAGTTACAACGAGTGTCACGTGGTCTCATCAGCCGTGAGAGGGTTAACTATTTCTTCTAAAGAAACAGGTACTACGTTCATTTTTTAGTGCAATTTGTAGTAATTTGTGTATTTATTTTCCCATGATGATGTGTAGAACATTTAGTTAGCATATTTGGTTGAGATTTGGAAAAAATATATAGGGTGATGCAAAATTCAGCTTTGTAGTACAGAAAGTATAATTTGGTTTTCAAAATGTGAAGAAAGTGCATATATTAACGAATGCCCTGTATGTACTTCTGAATGGCACAGTAACATATTCCTCTTTTATCATTCGTTAACCACAGTATGGTGTGTCAAAGCCACATATAATGGAATCGAATCTGTTTTATTTTGAAAAAACTAAAAAAGAGAAACAAACGTTATAAGAGGAATTTTAACGTTTCTTCAAGGGCAAAGGACCCTTATCGCAACAGCACAAAGTGGAGAGGTTTCCTCTTCAATTTTAGCTTTATTTCGTCAAAATATGTAAATAACTTTGGGAGATATGGCGAATAGTATGTAGTATATAGCAACAATGATTAATAATATAATATATATGTAGAATGACATATGCTATATTGTTGAATAGTTGCCTAACAACAAATATATACCAAATAGGAAAGTTTTTTAAAAATTGAAGAAATTAGTGGTTGAAGCCTTACATTTTCCAGTTACAACGAGTGTCACGTGGTCTCATCAGCCGTGAGAGGGTTAACTATTTCTTCTAAAGCAACAGGTACTACGTTCATTTTTTAGTGCAGTTTGTAGTAATTTGTGCATTAGTTTCCCATGATGATGTGTAGAACATTTAGTTAGCATATTTGGTTGAGTTTTTTAAAAAATATACAGGGTGATGCAAAATTCAGCTTTGTAGTACAGAAAGTTTAACTTGGTTTTCAAAATGTGAAGAAATTGCATATATTAACGAATGCCCTGTATGTACTTCTGAATGGCACAGTAACATATTCCTCTTTTATCATTCGTTAACCATAGTATGGTGTGCCAAAGCCACATATAATGGAATCGAATCTGTTTTATTTTGATAAAACTAAAAAAGAGAAACAAACGTTAGAAGAGGAATTTTAACGTTTTTTCAAGGACAAAGGACCTCTATCGCAACCGTACAAAATGGAGGGCTTTGCTCTTCAATTTGAGCCTTATTTTGTCAAAATATGTAAATAACTTTGGGAGATATGGCGAATAGTATGTAGTATATAGTAACAATGGATAAGAATATAATATATATGTAGAATGACATATGCTATATTGTTGAATAGTTGCCTAACAACATACATGTACCAAATAGGAGAGTTTTTTAAAAAAATTGGAGAAATTAGTGGTTGAAGCCATACATTTTCCAGTTACAACGAGTGTCACGTGGTCTCATCAGCCGTGAGAGGGTTAACTATTTCTTCTAAAGGAACAGGTACTACGTTCATTTTTTTGTGCAGTTTGTAGTAATTTGTGCATTTATTTTCCCATCATGATGTGTAGAACATTTAGTTAGCATATTTGGTTGAGATTTCGAAAAAATATACAGGGTGATGCAAAATTCATCTTTGTAGTACAGAAAGTATAAATTGGTTTTCAAAATGTGAAGAAAGTGCATATTTTAACGAATGCCCTGTATGTACTTCTGAATGGCACAGTAACATATTCCTCTTTTATCATTCGTTAACCACAGTATGGTGTGTCAAAGCCACATATAATGGAATCGAATCTGTTTTATTTTGAAAAAACTAAAAAAGAGAAACAAACGTTATAAGAGGAATTTTAACGTTTCTTCAAGGGCAAAGGACCCTTATCGCAACAGCAGAAAGTGGAGAGGTTTCCTCTTCAATTTTAGCTTTATTTCGTCAAAATATGTAAATAACTTTGGGAGATATGGCGAATAGTATGTAGTATATAGTAACAATGGAAAACAATATAATATATATATAGAATGACATATGCTATATTGTTGAATAGTTGCCTAACAACATATATACCAAATAGGAGAGTTTTTTACAAAAAATTGAAGAAATTAGTGGTTGAAGCCATATATTTTCCAGTTACAACGAGTGTCACGTGGTCTCATCAGCCGTGAGAGGGTTAACTATTTCTTCTAAAGAAACAGGTACTACGTTCATTTTTTAGTGCAATTTGTAGTAATTTGTGTATTTATTTTCCCATGATGATGTGTAGAACATTTAGTTAGCATATTTGGTTGAGATTTGGAAAAAATATATAGGGTGATGCAAAATTCAGCTTTGTAGTACAGAAAGTATAATTTGGTTTTCAAAATGTGAAGAAATTGCATATATTAACGAATGCCCTGTATGTACTTCTGAATGGCACAGTAACATATTCCTCTTTTATCATTCGTTAACCACAGTATGGTGTGTCAAAGCCACATATAATGGAATCGAATCTGTTTTATTTTGAAAAAACTAAAAAAGAGAAACAAACGTTATAAGAGGAATTTTAACGTTTCTTCAAGGGCAAAGGACCCTTATCGCAACAGCACAAAGTGGAGAGGTTTCCTCTTCAATTTTAGCTTTATTTCGTCAAAATATGTAAATAAGTTTGGAAGATATGGCGAATAGTATGTAGTATATAGCAACAATGATTAATAATATAATATATATGTAGAATGACATATGCTATATTGTTGAATAGTTGCCTAACAACAAATATATACCAAATAGGAAAGTTTTTTAAAAATTGAAGAAATTAGTGGTTGAAGCCTTACATTTTCCAGTTACAACGAGTGTCACGTGGTCTCATCAGCCGTGAGAGGGTTAACTATTTCTTCTAAAGCAACAGGTACTACGTTCATTTTTTAGTGCAGTTTGTAGTAATTTGTGCATTAGATTCCCATGATGATGTGTAGAACATTTAGTTAGCATATTTGGTTGAGTTTTTTAAAAAATATACAGGGTGATGCAAAATTCAGCTTTGTAGTACAGAAAGTTTAACTTGGTTTTCAAAATGTGAAGAAATTGCATATATTAACGAATGCCCTGTATGTACTTCTGAATGGCACAGTAACATATTCCTCTTTTATCATTCGTTAACCATAGTATGGTGTGCCAAAGCCACATATAATGGAATCGAATCTGTTTTATTTTGAAAAAACTAAAAAAGAGAAACAAACGTTAGAAGAGGAATTTTAACGTTTCTTCAAGGGCAAAGGACCTTCATCGCAACCGTACAAAATGGAGGGCTTTGCTCTTCGATTTGAGCCTTAGTTTGTCAAAATATGTAAATAACTTTGGGAGATATGGCGAATAGTATGTAGTATATAGTAACAATGGATAAGAATATAATATATATGTAGAATGACATATGCTATATTGTTGAATAGTTGCCTAACAACATATATGTACCAAATAGGAGAGTTTTTCAAAAAAATTGGAGAAATTAGTGGTTGAAACCATACATTTTCCAGTTACAACGAGTGTCACGTGGTCTCATCAGCCGTGAGAGGGTTAACTATTTCTTCTAAAGGAACAGGTACTACGTTCATTTTTTTGTGCAGTTTGTAGTAATTTGTGCATTTATTTTCCCATAATGTGTGTAGAACATTTAGTTAGCATATTTGGTTGAGATTTCGAAAAAATATACAGGGTGATGCAAAATTCATCTTTGTAGTACAGAAAGTATAAATTGGTTTTCAAAATGTGAAGAAAGTGCATATTTTAACGAATGCCCTGTATGTACTTCTGAATGGCACAGTAACATATTCCTCTTTTATCATTCGTTAACCACAGTATGGTGTGTCAAAGCCACATATAATGGAATCGAATCTGTTTTATTTTGAAAAAAACTAAAAAACAGAAACAAAGGTTATAAGAGAAATTTTAACGTTTCTTCAAAGGCAAAGGACACTTATCGCAACAGGACAAAATGGAGGGGTTTCCTCTTCAATTTTAGCTTTCTTTCGTCAAAATATGTAAATAACTTTGGGAGATATGGCGAATAGTATGTAGTATATAGTAACAATGGAAAACAATATAATATATATATAGAATGACAAATGCTATATTGTTGAATAGTTGCCTAACAACATATATACCAAATAGGAGAGCTTTTTACAAAAAATTGAAGAAATTAGTGGTTGAAGCCATATATTTTCCAGTTACAACGAGTGTCACGTGGTCTCATCAGCCGTGAGAGGGTTAACTATTTCCTCTAAAGAAACAGGTACTACGTTCATTTTTTAGTGCAATTTGTAGTAATTTGTGTATTTATTTTCCCATGATGATGTGTAGAACATTTAGTTAGCATATTTGGTTGAGATTTGGAAAAAATATATAGGGTGATGCAAAATTCAGCTTTGTAGTACAGAAAGTATAATTTGGTTTTCAAAATGTGAAGAAAGTGCATATATTAACGAATGCCCTGTATGTACTTCTGAATGGCACAGTAACATATTCCTCTTTTATCATTCGTTAACCACAGTATGGTGTGTCAAAGCCACATATAATGGAATCGAATCTGTTTTATTTTGAAAAAACTAAAAAAGAGAAACAAACGTTAGAAGAGGAATTTTAACGTTTCTTCAAGGGCAAAGGACCCTTATCGCAACAGGACAAAGTGGAGAGGTTTCCTCTTCAATTTTAGCTTTATTTCGTCAAAATATGTAAATAAGTTTGGAAGATATGGCGAATAGTATGAAGTATATAGCAACAATGATTAATAATATAATATATATGTAGAATGTCATATGCTATATTGTTGAATAGTTGCCTAACAACAAATATATACCAAATAGGAAAGTTTTTAAAAATTGAAGAAATTAGTGGTTGAAGCCTTACATTTTCCAGTTACAACGAGTGTCACGTGGTCTCATCAGCCGTGAGAGGGTTAACTATTTCTTCTAAAGCAACAGGTACTACGTTCATTTTTTAGTGCAGTTTGTAGTAATTTGTGCATTAGTTTCCCATGATGATGTGTGGAACATTTAGTTAGCATATTTGGTTGAGTTTTTTAAAAAATATACAGGGTGATGCAAAATTCAGATTTGTAGTACAGAAAGTTTAACTTGGTTTTCAAAATGTGAAGAAATTGCATATATTAACGAATGCCCTGTATGTACTTCTGAATGGCACAGTAACATATTCCTCTTTTATCATTCGTTAACCATAGTATGGTGTGTCAAAGCCACATATAATGGAATCGAATCTGTTTTATTTTGAAAAAACTAAAAAAGAGAAACAAACGTTAGAAGAGGAATTTTAACGTTTTTTCAAGGACAAAGGACCTTTATCGGAACCGTACAAAATGGAGGGCTTTGCTCTTCAATTTGAGCCTTATTTTGTCAAAATATGTAAATAACTTTGAGAGATATGGCGAATAGTATGTAGTATATAGTAACAATGGATAAGAATATAATATATATGTAGAATGACATATGCTATATTGTTGAATAGTTGCCTAACAACATATATGTACCAAATAGGAGAGTTTTTTAAAAAAATTGGAGAAATTAGTGGTTGAAGCCATACATTTTCCAGTTACAACGAGTGTCACGTGGTCTCATCAGCCGTGAGAGGGTTAACTATTTCTTCTAAAGGAACAGGTACTACGTTCATTTTTTTGTGCAGTTTGTAGTAATTTGTGCATTTATTTTCCCATCATGATGTGTAGAACATTTATTTAGCATATTTGGTTGAGATTTGGAAAAAATATACAGGGTGATGCAAAATTCATCTTTGTAGTACAGAAAGTATAAATTGGTTTTCAAAATGTGAAGAAAGTGCATATATTAACGAATGCCCTGTATGTACTTCTGCATGGCACAGTAACATATTCCTCTTTTATCATTCGTTAACCACAGTATGGTGTGTCAAAGCCACATATAATGGAATCGAATCTGTTTTATTTTGAAAAAACTAAAAAACAGAAACAAACGTTATAAGAGAAATTTTAACGTTTCTTCAAAGGCAAAGGACACTTATCGCAACAGGACAAAATGGAGGGGTTTCCTCTTCAATTTTAGCTTTCTTTCGTCAAAATATGTAAATAACTTTGGGAGATATGGCGAATAGTATGTAGTATATAGTAACAATGGAAAACAATATAATATATATATAGAATGACATATGCTATATTGTTGAATAGTTGCCTAACATCATATATACCAAATAGGAGAGTTTTTTACAAAAAATTGAAGAAATTAGTGGTTGAAGCCATATATTTTCCAGTTACAACGAGTGTCACGTGGTCTCATCAGCCGTGAGAGGGTTAACTATTTCTTCTAAAGAAACAGGTACTACGTTCATTTTTTAGTGCAATTTGTAGTAATTTGTGTATTTATTTTCCCATGATGATGTGTAGAACATTTAGTTAGCATATTTGGTTGAGATTTGGAAAAAATATATAGGGTGATGCAAAATTCAGCTTTGTAGTACAGAAAGTATAATTTGGTTTTCAAAATGTGAAGAAAGTGCATATATTAACGAATGCCCTGTATGTACTTCTGAATGGCACAGTAACATATTCCTTTTTTATCATTCGTTAACCACAGTATGGTGTGTCAAAGCCACATATAATGGAATCGAATCTGTTTTATTTTGAAAAAACTAAAAAAGAGAAACAAACGTTATAAGAGGAATTTTAACGTTTCTTCAAAGGCAAAGGACCCTTATCGCAACAGCACAAAGTGGAGAGGTTTCCTCTTCAATTTTAGCTTTATTTCGTCAAAATATGTAAATAACTTTGGGAGATATGGCGAATAGTATGTAGTATATAGTAACAATGGAAAACAATATAATATATATATAGAATGACATATGCTATATTGTTGAATAGTTGCCTAACAACATATATACCAAATAGGAGAGTTTTTTACAAAAAATTGAAGAAATTAGTGGTTGAAGCCATATATTTTCCAGTTACAACGAGTGTCACGTGGTCTCATCAGCCGTGAGAGGGTTAACTATTTCTTCTAAAGAAACAGGTACTACGTTCATTTTTTAGTGCAATTTGTAGTAATTTGTGTATTTATTTTCTCATGATGATGTGTAGAACATTTAGTTAGCATATTTGGTTGAGATTTGGAAAAAATATATAGGGTGATGCAAAATTCAGCTTTGTAGTACAGAAAGTATAATTTGGTTTTCAAAATGTGAAGAAAGTGCATATATTAACGAATGCCCTGTATGTACTTCTGAATGGCACAGTAACATATTCCTCTTTTATCATTCGTTAACCACAGTATGGTGTGTCAAAGCCACATATAATGGAATCGAATCTGTTTTATTTTGAAAAAACTAAAAAAGAGAAACAAACGTTATAAGAGGAATTTTAACGTTTCTTCAAGGGCAAAGGACCCTTATCGCAACAGCACAAAGTGGAGAGGTTTCCTCTTCAATTTTAGCTTTATTTCGTCAAAATATGTAAATAAGTTTGGAAGATATGGCGAATAGTATGTAGTATATAGCAACAATGATTAATAATATAATATATATGTAGAATGACATATGCTATATTGTTGAATAGTTGCCTAACAACAAATATATACCAAATAGGAAAGTTTTTTAAAAATTGAAGAAATTAGTGGTTGAAGCCTTACATTTTCCAGTTACAACGAGTGTCACGTGGTCTCATCAGCCGTGAGATGGTTAACTATTTCTTCTAAAGCAACAGGTACTACGTTCATTTTTTAGTGCAGTTTGTAGTAATTTGTGCATTAGATTCCCATGATGATGTGTAGAACATTTAGTTAGCATATTTGGTTGAGTTTTTTAAAAAATATACAGGGTGATGCAAAATTCAGCTTTGTAGTACAGAAAGTTTAACTTGGTTTTCAAAATGTGAAGAAATTGCATATATTAACGAATGCCCTGTATGTACTTCTGAATGGCACAGTAACATATTCCTCTTTTATCATTCGTTAACCATAGTATGGTGTGCCAAAGCCACATATAATGGAATCGAATCTGTTTTATTTTGAAAAAACTAAAAAAGAGAAACAAACGTTAGAAGAGGAATTTTAACGTTTCTTCAAGGGCAAAGGACCTTCATCGCAACCGTACAAAATGGAGGGCTTTGCTCTTCGATTTGAGCCTTAGTTTGTCAAAATATGTAAATAACTTTGGGAGATATGGCGAATAGTATGTAGTATATAGTAACAATGGATAAGAATATAATATATATGTAGAATGACATATGCTATATTGTTGAATAGTTGCCTAACAACATATATGTACCAAATAGGAGAGTTTTTCAAAAAAATTGGAGAAATTAGTGGTTGAAGCCATACATTTTCCAGTTACAACGAGTGTCACGTGGTCTCATCAGCCGTGAGAGGGTTAACTATTTCTTCTAAAGGAACAGGTACTACGTTCATTTTTTTGTGCAGTTTGTAGTAATTTGTGCATTTATTTTCCCATCATGATGTGTAGAACATTTAGTTAGCATATTTGGTTGAGATTTCGAAAAAATATACAGGGTGATGCAAAATTCATCTTTGTAGTACAGAAAGTATAATTTGGTTTTCAAAATGTGAAGAAAGTGCATATATTAACGAATGCCCTGTATGTACTTCTGAATGGCACAGTAACATATTCCTCTTTTATCATTCGTTAACCACAGTATGGTGTGTCAAAGCCACATATAATGGAATCGAATCTGTTTTATTTTGAAAAAACTAAAAAAGAGAAACAAACGTTATAAGAGGAATTTTAACGTTTCTTCAAAGGCAAAGGACCCTTATCGCAACAGCACAAAGTGGAGAGGTTTCCTCTTCAATTTTAGCTTTATTTCGTCAAAATATGTAAATAACTTTGGGAGATATGGCGAATAGTATGTAGTATATAGTAACAATGGAAAACAATATAATATATATATAGAATGACATATGCTATATTGTTGAATAGTTGCCTAACAACATATATACCAAATAGGAGAGTTTTTTACAAAAAATTGAAGAAATTAGTGGTTGAAGCCATATATTTTCCAGTTACAACGAGTGTCACGTGGTCTCATCAGCCGTGAGAGGGTTAACTATTTCTTCTAAAGAAACAGGTACTACGTTCATTTTTTAGTGCAATTTGTAGTAATTTGTGTATTTATTTTCTCATGATGATGTGTAGAACATTTAGTTAGCATATTTGGTTGAGATTTGGAAAAAATATATAGGGTGATGCAAAATTCAGCTTTGTAGTACAGAAAGTATAATTTGGTTTTCAAAATGTGAAGAAAGTGCATATATTAACGAATGCCCTGTATGTACTTCTGAATGGCACAGTAACATATTCCTCTTTTATCATTCGTTAACCACAGTATGGTGTGTCAAAGCCACATATAATGGAATCGAATCTGTTTTATTTTGAAAAAACTAAAAAAGAGAAACAAACGTTATAAGAGGAATTTTAACGTTTCTTCAAGGGCAAAGGACCCTTATCGCAACAGCACAAAGTGGAGAGGTTTCCTCTTCAATTTTAGCTTTATTTCGTCAAAATATGTAAATAAGTTTGGAAGATATGGCGAATAGTATGTAGTATATAGCAACAATGATTAATAATATAATATATATGTAGAATGACATATGCTATATTGTTGAATAGTTGCCTAACAACAAATATATACCAAATAGGAAAGTTTTTTAAAAATTGAAGAAATTAGTGGTTGAAGCCTTACATTTTCCAGTTACAACGAGTGTCACGTGGTCTCATCAGCCGTGAGATGGTTAACTATTTCTTCTAAAGCAACAGGTACTACGTTCATTTTTTAGTGCAGTTTGTAGTAATTTGTGCATTAGATTCCCATAATGATGTGTAGAACATTTAGTTAGCATATTTGGTTGAGTTTTTTAAAAAATATACAGGGTGATGCAAAATTCAGCTTTGTAGTACAGAAAGTTTAACTTGGTTTTCAAAATGTGAAGAAATTGCATATATTAACGAATGCCCTGTATGTACTTCTGAATGGCACAGTAACATATTCCTCTTTTATCATTCGTTAACCATAGTATGGTGTGCCAAAGCCACATATAATGGAATCGAATCTGTTTTATTTTGAAAAAACTAAAAAAGAGAAACAAACGTTAGAAGAGGAATTTTAACGTTTCTTCAAGGGCAAAGGACCTTCATCGCAACCGTACAAAATGGAGGGCTTTGCTCTTCGATTTGAGCCTTAGTTTGTCAAAATATGTAAATAACTTTGGGAGATATGGCGAATAGTATGTAGTATATAGTAACAATGGATAAGAATATAATATATATGTAGAATGACATATGCTATATTGTTGAATAGTTGCCTAACAACATATATGTACCAAATAGGAGAGTTTTTCAAAAAAATTGGAGAAATTAGTGGTTGAAGCCATACATTTTCCAGTTACAACGAGTGTCACGTGGTCTCATCAGCCGTGAGAGGGTTAACTATTTCTTCTAAAGGAACAGGTACTACGTTCATTTTTTTGTGCAGTTTGTAGTAATTTGTGCATTTATTTTCCCATCATGATGTGTAGAACATTTAGTTAGCATATTTGGTTGAGATTTCGAAAAAATATACAGGGTGATGCAAAATTCATCTTTGTAGTACAGAAAGTATAAATTGGTTTTCAAAATGTGAAGAAAGTGCATATTTTAACGAATGCCCTGTATGTACTTCTGAATGGCACAGTAACATATTCCTCTTTTATCATTCGTTAACCACAGTATGGTGTGTCAAAGCCACATATAATGGAATCGAATCTGTTTTATTTTGAAAAAACTAAAAAACAGAAACAAACGTTATAAGAGAAATTTTAACGTTTCTTCAAGGGCAAAGGACACTTATCGCAACAGGACAAAATGGAGGGGTTTCCTCTTCAATTTTAGCTTTCATTCGTCAAAATATGTAAATAACTTTGGGAGATATGGCGAATAGTATGTAGAATATAGTAACAATGGAAAACAATATAATATATATATAGAATGACATATGCTATATTGTTGAATAGTTGCCTAACAACATATATACCAAATAGGAGAGTTTTTTACAAAAAATTGAAGAAATTAGTGGTTGAAGCCATATATTTTCCAGTTACAACGAGTGTCACGTGGTCTCATCAGCCGTGAGAGGGTTAACTATTTCTTCTAAAGAAACAGGTACTACGTTCATTTTTTAGTGCAATTTGTAGTAATTTGTGTATTTATTTTCCCATGATGATGTGTAGAACATTTAGTTAGCATATTTGGTTGAGATTTGGAAAAAATATATAGGGTGATGCAAAATTCAGCTTTGTAGTACAGAAAGTATAATTTGGTTTTCAAAATGTGAAGAAAGTGCATATATTAACGAATGCCCTGTATGTACTTCTGAATGGCACAGTAACATATTCCTCTTTTATCATTCGTTAACCACAGTATGGTGTGTCAAAGCCACATATAATGGAATCGAATCTGTTTTATTTTGAAAAAACTAAAAAAGAGAAACAAACGTTATAAGAGGAATTTTAACGTTTCTTCAAGGGCAAAGGACCCTTATCGCAACAGGACAAAGTGGAGAGGTTTCCTCTTCAATTTTAGCTTTATTTCGTCAAAATATGTAAATAAGTTTGGAAGATATGGCGAATAGTATGTAGTATATAGCAACAATGATTAATAATATAATATATATGTAGAATGACATATGCTATATTGTTGAATAGTTGCCTAACAACAAATATATACCAAATAGGAAAGTTTTTTAAAAATTGAAGAAATTAGTGGCTGAAGCCTTACATTTTCCAGTTACAACGAGTGTCACGTGGTCTCATCAGCCGTGAGAGGGTTAACTATTTCTTCTAAAGAAACAGGTACTACGTTCATTTTTTAGTGCAATTTGTAGTAATTTGTGTATTTATTTTCCCATGATGATGTGTAGAACATTTAGTTAGCATATTTGGTTGAGTTTTTTAAAGAATATACAGGGTGATGCAAAATTCAGATTTGTAGTACAGAAAGTTTAACTTGGTTTTCAAAATGTGAAGAAATTGCATATATTAACGAATGCCCTGTATGTACTTCTGAATGGCACAGTAACATATTCCTCTTTTATCATTCGTTAACCATAGTATGGTGTGCCAAAGCCACATATAATGGAATCGAATCTGTTTTATTTTGAAAAAACTAAAAAAGAGAAACAAACGTTAGAAGAAGAATTTTAACGTTTTTTCAAGGACAAAGGACCTTTATCGCAACCGTACAAAATGGAGGGCTTTGCTCTTCAATTTGAGCCTTATTTTGTCAAAATATGTAAATAACTTTGGGAGATATGGCGAATAGTATGTAGTATATAGTAACAATGGATAAGAATATAATATATATGTAGAATGACATATGCTATATTGTTGAATAGTTGCCTAACAACATATATGTACCAAATAGGAGAGTTTTTTTAAAAAAATTGGAGAAATTAGTGGTTGAAGCCATACATTTTCCAGTTACAACGAGTGTCACGTGGTCTCATCAGCCGTGAGAGGGTTAACTATTTCTTCTAAAGGAACAGGTACTACGTTCATTTTTTTGTGCAGTTTGTAGTAATTTGTGCATTTATTTTCCCATCATGATGTGTAGAACATTTAGTTAGCATATTTGGTTGAGATTTCGAAAAAATATACAGGGTGATGCAAAATTCATCTTTGTAGTACAGAAAGTATAAATTGGTTTTCAAAATGTGAAGAAAGTGCATATATTAACGAATGCCCTGTATGTACTTCTGAATGGCACAGTAACATATTCCTCTTTTATCATTCGTTAACCACAGTATGGTGTGTCAAAGCCACATATAATGGAATCGAATCTGTTTTATTTTGAAAAAAACTAAAAAACAGAAACAAACGTTATAAGAGAAATTTTAACGTTTCTTCAAAGGCAAAGGACACTTATCGCAACAGGACAAAATGGAGGGGTTTCCTCTTCAATTTTAGCTTTCTTTCGTCAAAATATGTAAATAACTTTGGGAGATATGGCGAATAGTATGTAGTATATAGTAACAATGGAAAACAATATAATACATATATAGAATGACATATGCTATATTGTTGAATAGTTGCCTAACAACATATATACCAAATAGGAGAGTTTTTTACAAAAAATTGAAGAAATTAGTGGTTGAAGCCATATATTTTCCAGTTACAACGAGTGTCACGTGGTCTCATCAGCCGTGAGAGGGTTAACTATTTCTTCTAAAGAAACAGGTACTACGTTCATTTTTTAGTGCAATTTGTAGTAATTTGTGTATTTATTTTCCCATGATGATGTGTAGAACATTTAGTTAGCATATTTGGTTGAGATTTGGAAAAAATATATAGGGTGATGCAAAATTCAGCTTTGTAGTACAGAAAGTATAATTTGGTTTTCAAAATGTGAAGAAAGTGCATATATTAACGAATGCCCTGTATGTACTTCTGAATGGCACAGTAACATATTCCTCTTTTATCATTCGTTAACCACAGTATGGTGTGTCAAAGCCACATATAATGGAATCGAATCTGTTTTATTTTGAAAAAACTAAAAAAGAGAAACAAACGTTATAAGAGGAATTTTAACGTTTCTTCAAAGGCAAAGGACCCTTATCGCAACAGCACAAAGTGGAGAGGTTTCCTCTTCAATTTTAGCTTTATTTCGTCAAAATATGTAAATAACTTTGGGAGATATGGCGAATAGTATGTAGTATATAGTAACAATGGAAAACAATATAATATATATATAGAATGACATATGCTATATTGTTGAATAGTTGCCTAACAACATATATACCAAATAGGAGAGTTTTTTACAAAAAATTGAAGAAATTAGTGGTTGAAGCCATATATTTTCCAGTTACAACGAGTGTCACGTGGTCTCATCAGCCGTGAGAGGGTTAACTATTTCTTCTAAAGAAACAGGTACTACGTTCATTTTTTAGTGCAATTTGTAGTAATTTGTGTATTTATTTTCTCATGATGATGTGTAGAACATTTAGTTAGCATATTTGGTTGAGATTTGGAAAAAATATATAGGGTGATGCAAAATTCAGCTTTGTAGTACAGAAAGTATAATTTGGTTTTCAAAATGTGAAGAAAGTGCATATATTAACGAATGCCCTGTATGTACTTCTGAATGGCACAGTAACATATTCCTCTTTTATCATTCGTTAACCACAGTATGGTGTGTCAAAGCCACATATAATGGAATCGAATATTTTTTATTTTGAAAAAACTAAAAAAGAGAAACAAACGTTATAAGAGGAATTTTAACGTTTCTTCAAGGGCAAAGGACCCTTATCGCAACAGCACAAAGTGGAGAGGTTTCCTCTTCAATTTTAGCTTTATTTCGTCAAAATATGTAAATAAGTTTGGAAGATATGGCGAATAGTATGTAGTATATAGCAACAATGATTAATAATATAATATATATGTAGAATGACATATGCTATATTGTTGAATAGTTGCCTAACAACAAATATATACCAAATAGGAAAGTTTTTTAAAAATTGAAGAAATTAGTGGTTGAAGCCTTACATTTTCCAGTTACAACGAGTGTCACGTGGTCTCATCAGCCGTGAGAGGGTTAACTATTTCTTCTAAAGCAACAGGTACTACGTTCATTTTTTAGTGCAGATTGTAGTAATTTGTGCATTAGATTCCCATGATGATGTGTAGAACATTTAGTTAGCATATTTGGTTGAGTTTTTTAAAAAATATACAGGGTGATGCAAAATTCAGCTTTGTAGTACAGAAAGTTTAACTTGGTTTTCAAAATGTGAAGAAATTGCATATATTAACGAATGCCCTGTATGTACTTCTGAATGGCACAGTAACATATTCCTCTTTTATCATTCGTTAACCATAGTATGGTGTGCCAAAGCCACATATAATGGAATCGAATCTGTTTTATTTTGAAAAAACTAAAAAAGAGAAACAAACGTTAGAAGAGGAATTTTAACGTTTCTTCAAGGGCAAAGGACCTTCATCGCAACCGTACAAAATGGAGGGCTTTGCTCTTCGATTTGAGCCTTAGTTTGTCAAAATATGTAAATAACTTTGGGAGATATGGCGAATAGTATGTAGTATATAGTAACAATGGATAAGAATATAATATATATGTAGAATGACATATGCTATATTGTTGAATAGTTGCCTAACAACATATATGTACCAAATAGGAGAGTTTTTCAAAAAAATTGGAGAAATTAGTGGTTGAAGCCATACATTTTCCAGTTACAACGAGTGTCACGTGGTCTCATCAGCCGTGAGAGGGTTAACTATTTCTTCTAAAGGAACAGGTACTACGTTCATTTTTTTGTGCAGTTTGTAGTAATTTGTGCATTTATTTTCCCATCATGATGTGTAGAACATTTAGTTAGCATATTTGGTTGAGATTTCGAAAAAATATACAGGGTGATGCAAAATTCATCTTTGTAGTACAGAAAGTATAAATTGGTTTTCAAAATGTGAAGAAAGTGCATATTTTAACGAATGCCCTGTATGTACTTCTGAATGGCACAGTAACATATTCCTCTTTTATCATTCGTTAACCACAGTATGGTGTGTCAAAGCCACATATAATGGAATCGAATCTGTTTTATTTTGAAAAAACTAAAAAACAGAAACAAACGTTATAAGAGAAATTTTAACGTTTCTTCAAGGGCAAAGGACACTTATCGCAACAGGACAAAATGGAGGGGTTTCCTCTTCAATTTTAGCTTTCTTTCGTCAAAATATGTAAATAACTTTGGGAGATATGGCGAATAGTATGTAGTATATAGTAACAATGGAAAACAATATAATATATATATAGAATGACATATGCTATATTGTTGAATAGTTGCCTAACAACATATATACCAAATAGGAGAGTTTTTTACAAAAAATTGAAGAAATTAGTGGTTGAAGCCATATATTTTCCAGTTACAACGAGTGTCACGTGGTCTCATCAGCCGTGAGAGGGTTAACTATTTCTTCTAAAGAAACAGGTACTACGTTCATTTTTTAGTGCAATTTGTAGTAATTTGTGTATTTATTTTCCCATGATGATGTGTAGAACATTTAGTTAGCATATTTGGTTGAGATTTGGAAAAAATATATAGGGTGATGCAAAATTCAGCTTTGTAGTACAGAAAGTATAATTTGGTTTTCAAAATGTGAAGAAAGTGCATATATTAACGAATGCCCTGTATGTACTTCTGAATGGCACAGTAACATATTCCTCTTTTATCATTCGTTAACCACAGTATGGTGTGTCAAAGCCACATATAATGGAATCGAATCTGTTTTATTTTGAAAAAACTAAAAAAGAGAAACAAACGTTATAAGAGGAATTTTAACGTTTCTTCAAGGGCAAAGGACCCTTATCGCAACAGGACAAAGTGGAGAGGTTTCCTCTTCAATTTTAGCTTTATTTCGTCAAAATATGTAAATAAGTTTGGAAGATATGGCGAATAGTATGTAGTATATAGCAACAATGATTAATAATATAATATATATGTAGAATGACATATGCTATATTGTTGAATAGTTGCCTAACAACAAATATATACCAAATAGGAAAGTTTTTTAAAAATTGAAGAAATTAGTGGCTGAAGCCTTACATTTTCCAGTTACAACGAGTGTCACGTGGTCTCATCAGCCGTGAGAGGGTTAACTATTTCTTCTAAAGCAACAGGTACTACGTTCATTTTTTAGTGCAGTTTGTAGTAATTTGTGCATTAGTTTCCCATGATGATGTGTAGAACATTTAGTTAGCATATTTGGTTGAGTTTTTTAAAGAATATACAGGGTGATGCAAAATTCAGATTTGTAGTACAGAAAGTTTAACTTGGTTTTCAAAATGTGAAGAAATTGCATATATTAACGAATGCCCTGTATGTACTTCTGAATGGCACAGTAACATATTCCTCTTTTATCATTCGTTAACCATAGTATGGTGTGCCAAAGCCACATATAATGGAATCGAATCTGTTTTATTTTGAAAAAACTAAAAAAGAGAAACAAACGTTAGAAGAAGAATTTTAACGTTTTTTCAAGGACAAAGGACCTTTATCGCAACCGTACAAAATGGAGGGCTTTGCTCTTCAATTTGAGCCTTATTTTGTCAAAATATGTAAATAACTTTGGGAGATATGGCGAATAGTATGTAGTATATAGTAACAATGGATAAGAATATAATATATATGTAGAATGACATATGCTATATTGTTGAATAGTTGCCTAACAACATATATGTACCAAATAGGAGAGTTTTTTAAAAAAATTGGAGAAATTAGTGGTTGAAGCCATACATTTTCCAGTTACAACGAGTGTCACGTGGTCTCATCAGCCGTGAGAGGGTTAACTATTTCTTCTAAAGAACAGGTACTACGTTCATTTTTTTGTGCAGTTTGTAGTAATTTGTGCATTTATTTTCCCATCATGATGTGTAGAACATTTAGTTAGCATATTTGGTTGAGATTTCGAAAAAATATACAGGGTGATGCAAAATTCATCTTTGTAGTACAGAAAGTATAAATTGGTTTTCAAAATGTGAAGAAAGTGCATATATTAACGAATGCCCTGTATGTACTTCTGAATGGCACAGTAACATATTCCTCTTTTATCATTCGTTAACCACAGTATGGTGTGTCAAAGCCACATATAATGGAATCGAATCTGTTTTATTTTGAAAAAAACTAAAAAACAGAAACAAACGTTATAAGAGAAATTTTAACGTTTCTTCAAAGGCAAAGGACACTTATCGCAACAGGACAAAATGGAGGGGTTTCCTCTTCAATTTTAGCTTTCTTTCGTCAAAATATGTAAATAACTTTGGGAGATATGGCGAATAGTATGTAGTATATAGTAACAATGGAAAACAATATAATACATATATAGAATGACATATGCTATATTGTTGAATAGTTGCCTAACAACATATATACCAAATAGGAGAGTTTTTTACAAAAAATTGAAGAAATTAGTGGTTGAAGCCATATATTTTCCAGTTACAACGAGTGTCACGTGGTCTCATCAGCCGTGAGAGGGTTAACTATTTCTTCTAAAGAAACAGGTACTACGTTCATTTTTTAGTGCAATTTGTAGTAATTTGTGTATTTATTTTCCCATGATGATGTGTAGAACATTTAGTTAGCATATTTGGTTGAGATTTGGAAAAAATATATAGGGTGATGCAAAATTCAGCTTTGTAGTACAGAAAGTATAATTTGGTTTTCAAAATGTGAAGAAAGTGCATATATTAACGAATGCCCTGTATGTACTTCTGAATGGCACAGTAACATATTCCTCTTTTATCATTCGTTAACCACAGTATGGTGTGTCAAAGCCACATATAATGGAATCGAATCTGTTTTATTTTGAAAAAACTAAAAAAGAGAAACAAACATTATAAGAGGAATTTTAACGTTTCTTCAAGGGCAAAGGACCCTTATCGCAACAGCACAAAGTGGAGAGGTTTCCTCTTCAATTTTAGCTTTATTTCGTCAAAATATGTAAATAAGTTTGGAAGATATGGCGAATAGTATGTAGTATATAGCAACAATGATTAATAATATAATATATATGTAGAATGACATATGCTATATTGTTGAATAGTTGCCTAACAACAAATATATACCAAATAGGAAAGTTTTTTAAAAATTGAAGAAATTAGTGGTTGAAGCCTTACATTTTCCAGTTACAACGAGTGTCACGTGGTCTCATCAGCCGTGAGAGGGTTAACTATTTCTTCTAAAGCAACAGGTACTACGTTCATTTTTTAGTGCAGTTTGTAGTAATTTGTGCATTAGTTTCCCATGATGATGTGTAGAACATTTAGTTAGCATATTTGGTTGAGTTTTTTAAAAAATATACAGGGTGATGCAAAATTCAGCTTTGTAGTACAGAAAGTTTAACTTGGTTTTCAAAATGTGAAGAAATTGCATATATTAACGAATGCCCTGTATGTACTTCTGAATGGCACAGTAACATATTCCTCTTTTATCATTCGTTAACCATAGTATGGTGTGCCAAAGCCACATATAATGGAATCGAATCTGTTTTATTTTGAAAAAACTAAAAAAGAGAAACAAACGTTAGAAGAGGAATTTTAACGTTTTTTCAAGGACAAAGGACCTTTATCGCAACCGTACAAAATGGAGGGCTTTGCTCTTCAATTTGAGCCTTATTTTGTCAAAATATGTAAATAACTTTGGGAGATATGGCGAATAGTATGTAGTATATAGTAACAATGGATAAGAATATAATATATATGTAGAATGACATATGCTATATTGTTGAATAGTTGCCTAACAACATATATGTACCAAATAGGAGAGTTTTTTAAAAAAATTGGAGAAATTAGTGGTTGAAGCCATACATTTTCCAGTTACAACGAGTGTCACGTGGTCTCATCAGCCGTGAGAGGGTTAACTATTTCTTCTAAAGGAACAGGTACTACGTTCATTTTTTTGTGCAGTTTGTAGTAATTTGTGCATTTATTTTCCCATCATGATGTGTAGAACATTTAGTTAGCATATTTGGTTGAGATTTCGAAAAAATATACAGGGTGATGCAAAATTCATCTTTGTAGTACAGAAAGTATAAATTGGTTTTCAAAATGTGAAGAAAGTGCATATTTTAACGAATGCCCTGTATGTACTTCTGAATGGCACAGTAACATATTCCTCTTTTATCATTCGTTAACCACAGTATGGTGTGTCAGAGCCACATATAATGGAATCGAATCTGTTTTATTTTGAAAAAAACTAAAAAACAGAAACAAACGTTATAAGAGAAATTTTAACGTTTCTTCAAAGGCAAAGGACACTTATCGCAACAGGACAAAATGGAGGGGTTTCCTCTTCAATTTTAGCTTTCTTTCGTCAAAATATGTAAATAACTTTGGGAGATATGGCGAATAGTATGTAGTATATAGTAACAATGGAAAACAATATAATATATATATAGAATGACATATGCTATATTGTTGAATAGTTGCCTAACAACATATATACCAAATAGGAGAGTTTTTTACAAAAAATTGAAGAAATTAGTGGTTGAAGCCATATATTTTCCAGTTACAACGAGTGTCACGTGGTCTCATCAGCCGTGAGAGGGTTAACTATTTCTTCTAAAGAAACAGGTACTACGTTCATTTTTTAGTGCAATTTGTAGTAATTTGTGTATTTATTTTCCCATGATGATGTGTAGAACATTTAGTTAGCATATTTGGTTGAGATTTGGAAAAAATATATAGGGTGATGCAAAATTCAGCTTTGTAGTACAGAAAGTATAATTTGGTTTTCAAAATGTGAAGAAAGTGCATATATTAACGAATGCCCTGTATGTACTTCTGAATGGCACAGTAACATATTCCTCTTTTATCATTCGTTAACCACAGTATGGTGTGTCAAAGCCACATATAATGGAATCGAATCTGTTTTATTTTGAAAAAACTAAAAAAGAGAAACAAACGTTATAAGAGGAATTTTAACGTTTCTTCAAGGGCAAAGAACCCTTATCGCAACAGCACAAAGTGGAGAGGTTTCCTCTTCAATTTTAGCTTTATTTCGTCAAAATATGTAAATAACTTTGGGAGATATGGCGAATAGTATGTAGTATATAGCAACAATGATTAATAATATAATATATATGTAGAATGACATATGCTATATTGTTGAATAGTTGCCTAACAACAAATATATACCAAATAGGAAAGTTTTTTAAAAATTGAAGAAATTAGTGGTTGAAGCCTTACATTTTCCAGTTACAACGAGTGTCACGTGGTCTCATCAGCCGTGAGAGGGTTAACTATTTCTTCTAAAGCAACAGGTACTACGTTCATTTTTTAGTGCAGTTTGTAGTAATTTGTGCATTAGTTTCCCATGATGATGTGTAGAACATTTAGTTAGCATATTTGGTTGAGTTTTTTAAAAAATATACAGGGTGATGCAAAATTCAGCTTTGTAGTACAGAAAGTTTAACTTGGTTTTCAAAATGTGAAGAAATTGCATATATTAACGAATGCCCTGTATGTACTTCTGAATGGCACAGTAACATATTCCTCTTTTATCATTCGTTAACCATAGTATGGTGTGCCAAAGCCACATATAATGGAATCGAATCTGTTTTATTTTGAAAAAACTAAAAAAGAGAAACAAACGTTAGAAGAGGAATTTTAACGTTTTTTCAAGGACAAAGGACCTTTATCGCAACCGTACAAAATGGAGGGCTTTGCTCTTCAATTTGAGCCTTATTTTGTCAAAATATGTAAATAACTTTGGGAGATATGGCGAATAGTATGTAGTATATAGTAACAATGGATAAGAATATAATATATATGTAGAATGACATATGCTATATTGTTGAATAGTTGCCTAACAACATACATGTACCAAATAGGAGAGTTTTTTAAAAAAATTGGAGAAATTAGTGGTTGAAGCCATACATTTTCCAGTTACAACGAGTGTCACGTGGTCTCATCAGCCGTGAGAGGGTTAACTATTTCTTCTAAAGGAACAGGTACTACGTTCATTTTTTTGTGCAGTTTGTAGTAATTTGTGCATTTATTTTCCCATCATGATGTGTAGAACATTTAGTTAGCATATTTGGTTGAGATTTCGAAAAAATATACAGGGTGATGCAAAATTCATCTTTGTAGTACAGAAAGTATAAATTGGTTTTCAAAATGTGAAGAAAGTGCATATTTTAACGAATGCCCTGTATGTACTTCTGAATGGCACAGTAACATATTCCTCTTTTATCATTCGTTAACCACAGTATGGTGTGTCAAAGCCACATATAATGGAATCGAATCTGTTTTATTTTGAAAAAACTAAAAAAGAGAAACAAACGTTATAAGAGGAATTTTAACGTTTCTTCAAGAGCAAAGGACCCTTATCGCAACAGCACAAAGTGGAGAGGTTTCCTCTTCAATTTTAGCTTTATTTCGTCAAAATATGTAAATAAGTTTGGAAGATATGGCGAATAGTATGTAGTATATAGCAACAATGATTAATAATATAATATATATGTAGAATGACATATGCTATATTGTTGAATAGTTGCCTAACAACAAATATATACCAAATAGGAAAGTTTTTTAAAAATTGAAGAAATTAGTGGTTGAAGCCTTACATTTTCCAGTTACAACGAGTGTCACGTGGTCTCATCAGCCGTGAGAGGGTTAACTATTTCTTCTAAAGCAACAGGTACTACGTTCATTTTTTAGTGCAGTTTGTAGTAATTTGTGCATTAGATTCCCATGATGATGTGTAGAACATTTAGTTAGCATATTTGGTTGAGTTTTTTAAAAAATATACAGGGTGATGCAAAATTCAGCTTTGTAGTACAGAAAGTTTAACTTGGTTTTCAAAATGTGAAGAAATTGCATATATTAACGAATGCCCTGTATGTACTTCTGAATGGCACAGTAACATATTCCTCTTTTATCATTCGTTAACCATAGTATGGTGTGCCAAAGCCACATATAATGGAATCGAATCTGTTTTATTTTGAAAAAACTAAAAAAGAGAAACAAACGTTAGAAGAGGAATTTTAACGTTTCTTCAAGGGCAAAGGACCTTCATCGCAACCGTACAAAATGGAGGGCTTTGCTCTTCGATTTGAGCCTTAGTTTGTCAAAATATGTAAATAACTTTGGGAGATATGGCGAATAGTATGTAGTATATAGTAACAATGGATAAGAATATAATATATATGTAGAATGACATATGCTATATTGTTGAATAGTTGCCTAACAACATATATGTACCAAATAGGAGAGTTTTTCAAAAAAATTGGAGAAATTAGTGGTTGAAGCCATACATTTTCCAGTTACAACGAGTGTCACGTGGTCTCATCAGCCGTGAGAGGGTTAACTATTTCCTCTAAAGAAACAGGTACTACGTTCATTTTTTAGTGCAATTTGTAGTAATTTGTGTATTTATTTTCCCATGATGATGTGTAGAACATTTAGTTAGCATATTTGGTTGAGATTTGGAAAAAATATATAGGGTGATGCAAAATTCAGCTTTGTAGTACAGAAAGTATAATTTGGTTTTCAAAATGTGAAGAAAGTGCATATATTAACGAATGCCCTGTATGTACTTCTGAATGGCACAGTAACATATTCCTCTTTTATCATTCGTTAACCACAGTATGGTGTGTCAAAGCCACATATAATGGAATCGAATCTGTTTTATTTTGAAAAAACTAAAAAAGAGAAACAAACGTTATAAGAGGAATTTTAACGTTTCTTCAAGGGCAAAGGACCCTTATCGCAACAGGACAAAGTGGAGAGGTTTCCTCTTCAATTTTAGCTTTATTTCGTCAAAATATGTAAATAAGTTTGGAAGATATGGCGAATAGTATGAAGTATATAGCAACAATGATTAATAATATAATATATATGTAGAATGTCATATGCTATATTGTTGAATAGTTGCCTAACAACAAATATATACCAAATAGGAAAGTTTTTAAAAATTGAAGAAATTAGTGGTTGAAGCCTTACATTTTCCAGTTACAACGAGTGTCACGTGGTCTCATCAGCCGTGAGAGGGTTAAATATTTCTTCTAAAGCAACAGGTACTACGTTCATTTTTTAGTGCAGTTTGTAGTAATTTGTGCATTAGTTTCCCATGATGATGTGTGGAACATTTAGTTAGCATATTTGGTTGAGTTTTTTAAAAAATATACAGGGTGATGCAAAATTCAGATTTGTAGTACAGAAAGTTTAACTTGGTTTTCAAAATGTGAAGAAATTGCATATATTAACGAATGCCCTGTATGTACTTCTGAATGGCACAGTAACATATTCCTCTTTTATCATTCGTTAACCATAGTATGGTGTGTCAAAGCCACATATAATGGAATCGAATCTGTTTTATTTTGAAAAAACTAAAAAAGAGAAACAAACGTTAGAAGAGGAATTTTAACGTTTTTTCAAGGACAAAGGACCTTTATCGCAACCGTACAAAATGGAGGGCTTTGCTCTTCAATTTGAGCCTTATTTTGTCAAAATATGTAAATAACTTTGGGAGATATGGCGAATAGTATGTAGTATATAGTAACAATGGATAAGAATATAATATATATGTAGAATGACATATGCTATATTGTTGAATAGTTGCCTAACAACATACATGTACCAAATAGGAGAGTTTTTTAAAAAAAACTGGAGAAATTAGTGGTTGAAGCCATACATTTTCCAGTTACAACGAGTGTCACGTGGTCTCATCAGCCGTGAGAGGGTTAACTATTTCTTCTAAAGGAACAGGTACTACGTTCATTTTTTTGTGCAGTTTGTAGTAATTTGTGCATTTATTTTCCCATCATGATGTGTAGAACATTTAGTTAGCATATTTGGTTGAGATTTCGAAAAAATATACAGGGTGATGCAAAATTCATCTTTGTAGTACAGAAAGTATAAATTGGTTTTCAAAATGTGAAGAAAGTGCATATTTTAACGAATGCCCTGTATGTACTTCTGAATGGCACAGTAACATATTCCTCTTTTATCATTCGTTAACCACAGTATGGTGTGTCAAAGCCACATATAATGGAATCGAATCTGTTTTATTTTGAAAAAACTAAAAAAGAGAAACAAACGTTATAAGAGGAATTTTAACGTTTCTTCAAGGGCAAAGGACCCTTATCGCAACAGCACAAAGTGGAGAGGTTTCCTCTTCAATTTTAGCTTTATTTCGTCAAAATATGTAAATAACTTTGGGAGATATGGCGAATAGTATGTAGTATATAGTAACAATGGAAAACAATATAATATATATATAGAATGACATATGCTATATTGTTGAATAGTTGCCTAACAACATATATACCAAATAGGAGAGTTTTTTACAAAAAATTGAAGAAATTAGTGGTTGAAGCCATATATTTTCCAGTTACAACGAGTGTCACGTGGTCTCATCAGCCGTGAGAGGGTTAACTATTTCTTCTAAAGAAACAGGTACTACGTTCATTTTTTAGTGCAATTTGTAGTAATTTGTGTATTTATTTTCCCATGATGATGTGTAGAACATTTAGTTAGCATATTTGGTTGAGATTTGGAAAAAATATATAGGGTGATGCAAAATTCAGCTTTGTAGTACAGAAAGTATAATTTGGTTTTCAAAATGTGAAGAAAGTGCATATATTAACGAATGCCCTGTATGTACTTCTGAATGGCACAGTAACATATTCCTCTTTTATCATTCGTTAACCACAGTATGGTGTGTCAAAGCCACATATAATGGAATCGAATCTGTTTTATTTTGAAAAAACTAAAAAAGAGAAACAAACGTTATAAGAGGAATTTTAACGTTTCTTCAAGGGCAAAGAACCCTTATCGCAACAGCACAAAGTGGAGAGGTTTCCTCTTCAATTTTAGCTTTATTTCGTCAAAATATGTAAATAACTTTGGGAGATATGGCGAATAGTATGTAGTATATAGCAACAATGATTAATAATATAATATATATGTAGAATGACATATGCTATATTGTTGAATAGTTGCCTAACAACAAATATATACCAAATAGGAAAGTTTTTTAAAAATTGAAGAAATTAGTGGTTGAAGCCTTACATTTTCCAGTTACAACGAGTGTCACGTGGTCTCATCAGCCGTGAGAGGGTTAACTATTTCTTCTAAAGCAACAGGTACTACGTTCATTTTTTAGTGCAGTTTGTAGTAATTTGTGCATTAGTTTCCCATGATGATGTGTAGAACATTTAGTTAGCATATTTGGTTGAGTTTTTTAAAAAATATACAGGGTGATGCAAAATTCAGCTTTGTAGTACAGAAAGTTTAACTTGGTTTTCAAAATGTGAAGAAATTGCATATATTAACGAATGCCCTGTATGTACTTCTGAATGGCACAGTAACATATTCCTCTTTTATCATTCGTTAACCATAGTATGGTGTGCCAAAGCCACATATAATGGAATCGAATCTGTTTTATTTTGAAAAAACTAAAAAAGAGAAACAAACGTTAGAAGAGGAATTTTAACGTTTCTTCAAGGGCAAAGGACCTTCATCGCAACCGTACAAAATGGAGGGCTTTGCTCTTCGATTTGAGCCTTAGTTTGTCAAAATATGTAAATAACTTTGGGAGATATGGCGAATAGTATGTAGTATATAGTAACAATGGATAAGAATATAATATATATGTAGAATGACATATGCTATATTGTTGAATAGTTGCCTAACAACATATATGTACCAAATAGGAGAGTTTTTCAAAAAAATTGGAGAAATTAGTGGTTGAAGCCATACATTTTCCAGTTACAACGAGTGTCACGTGGTCTCATCAGCCGTGAGAGGGTTAACTATTTCCTCTAAAGAAACAGGTACTACGTTCATTTTTTAGTGCAATTTGTAGTAATTTGTGTATTTATTTTCCCATGATGATGTGTAGAACATTTAGTTAGCATATTTGGTTGAGATTTGGAAAAAATATATAGGGTGATGCAAAATTCAGCTTTGTAGTACAGAAAGTATAATTTGGTTTTCAAAATGTGAAGAAAGTGCATATATTAACGAATGCCCTGTATGTACTTCTGAATGGCACAGTAACATATTCCTCTTTTATCATTCGTTAACCACAGTATGGTGTGTCAAAGCCACATATAATGGAATCGAATCTGTTTTATTTTGAAAAAACTAAAAAAGAGAAACAAACGTTATAAGAGGAATTTTAACGTTTCTTCAAGGGCAAAGGACCCTTATCGCAACAGGACAAAGTGGAGAGGTTTCCTCTTCAATTTTAGCTTTATTTCGTCAAAATATGTAAATAAGTTTGGAAGATATGGCGAATAGTATGAAGTATATAGCAACAATGATTAATAATATAATATATATGTAGAATGTCATATGCTATATTGTTGAATAGTTGCCTAACAACAAATATATACCAAATAGGAAAGTTTTTAAAAATTGAAGAAATTAGTGGTTGAAGCCTTACATTTTCCAGTTACAACGAGTGTCACGTGGTCTCATCAGCCGTGAGAGGGTTAAATATTTCTTCTAAAGCAACAGGTACTACGTTCATTTTTTAGTGCAGTTTGTAGTAATTTGTGCATTAGTTTCCCATGATGATGTGTGGAACATTTAGTTAGCATATTTGGTTGAGTTTTTTAAAAAATATACAGGGTGATGCAAAATTCAGATTTGTAGTACAGAAAGTTTAACTTGGTTTTCAAAATGTGAAGAAATTGCATATATTAACGAATGCCCTGTATGTACTTCTGAATGGCACAGTAACATATTCCTCTTTTATCATTCGTTAACCATAGTATGGTGTGTCAAAGCCACATATAATGGAATCGAATCTGTTTTATTTTGAAAAAACTAAAAAAGAGAAACAAACGTTAGAAGAGGAATTTTAACGTTTTTTCAAGGACAAAGGACCTTTATCGCAACCGTACAAAATGGAGGGCTTTGCTCTTCAATTTGAGCCTTATTTTGTCAAAATATGTAAATAACTTTGGGAGATATGGCGAATAGTATGTAGTATATAGTAACAATGGATAAGAATATAATATATATGTAGAATGACATATGCTATATTGTTGAATAGTTGCCTAACAACATACATGTACCAAATAGGAGAGTTTTTTAAAAAAAAATTGGAGAAATTAGTGGTTGAAGCCATACATTTTCCAGTTACAACGAGTGTCACGTGGTCTCATCAGCCGTGAGAGGGTTAACTATTTCTTCTAAAGGAACAGGTACTACGTTCATTTTTTTGTGCAGTTTGTAGTAATTTGTGCATTTATTTTCCCATCATGATGTGTAGAACATTTAGTTAGCATATTTGGTTGAGATTTCGAAAAAATATACAGGGTGATGCAAAATTCATCTTTGTAGTACAGAAAGTATAAATTGGTTTTCAAAATGTGAAGAAAGTGCATATTTTAACGAATGCCCTGTATGTACTTCTGAATGGCACAGTAACATATTCCTCTTTTATCATTCGTTAACCACAGTATGGTGTGTCAAAGCCACATATAATGGAATCGAATCTGTTTTATTTTGAAAAAACTAAAAAAGAGAAACAAACGTTATAAGAGGAATTTTAACGTTTCTTCAAGGGCAAAGGACCCTTATCGCAACAGCACAAAGTGGAGAGGTTTCCTCTTCAATTTTAGCTTTATTTCGTCAAAATATGTAAATAACTTTGGGAGATATGGCGAATAGTATGTAGTATATAGTAACAATGGAAAACAATATAATATATATATAGAATGACATATGCTATATTGTTGAATAGTTGCCTAACAACATATATACCAAATAGGAGAGTTTTTTACAAAAAATTGAAGAAATTAGTGGTTGAAGCCATATATTTTCCAGTTACAACGAGTGTCACGTGGTCTCATCAGCCGTGAGAGGGTTAACTATTTCTTCTAAAGAAACAGGTACTACGTTCATTTTTTAGTGCAATTTGTAGTAATTTGTGTATTTATTTTCCCATGATGATGTGTAGAACATTTAGTTAGCATATTTGGTTGAGATTTGGAAAAAATATATAGGGTGATGCAAAATTCAGCTTTGTAGTACAGAAAGTATAATTTGGTTTTCAAAATGTGAAGAAAGTGCATATATTAACGAATGCCCTGTATGTACTTCTGAATGGCACAGTAACATATTCCTCTTTTATCATTCGTTAACCACAGTATGGTGTGTCAAAGCCACATATAATGGAATCGAATCTGTTTTATTTTGAAAAAACTAAAAAAGAGAAACAAACGTTATAAGAGGAATTTTAACGTTTCTTCAAGGGCAAAGGACCCTTATCGCAACAGCACAAAGTGGAGAGGTTTCCTCTTCAATTTTAGCTTTATTTCGTCAAAATATGTAAATAAGTTTGGAAGATATGGCGAATAGTATGTAGTATATAGCAACAATGATTAATAATATAATATATATGTAGAATGACATATGCTATATTGTTGAATAGTTGCCTAACAACAAATATATACCAAATAGGAAAGTTTTTTAAAAATTGAAGAAATTAGTGGTTGAAGCCTTACATTTTCCAGTTACAACGAGTGTCACGTGGTCTCATCAGCCGTGAGAGGGTTAACTATTTCTTCTAAAGCAACAGGTACTACGTTCATTTTTTAGTGCAGTTTGTAGTAATTTGTGCATTAGATTCCCATGATGATGTGTAGAACATTTAGTTAGCATATTTGGTTGAGTTTTTTAAAAAATATACAGGGTGATGCAAAATTCAGCTTTGTAGTACAGAAAGTTTAACTTGGTTTTCAAAATGTGAAGAAATTGCATATATTAACGAATGCCCTGTATGTACTTCTGAATGGCACAGTAACATATTCCTCTTTTATCATTCGTTAACCGTAGTATGGTGTGCCAAAGCCACATATAATGGAATCGAATCTGTTTTATTTTGAAAAAACTAAAAAAGAGAAACAAACGTTAGAAGAGGAATTTTAACGTTTCTTCAAGGGCAAAGGACCTTCATCGCAACCGTACAAAATGGAGGGCTTTGCTCTTCGATTTGAGCCTTAGTTTGTCAAAATATGTAAATAACTTTGGGAGATATGGCGAATAGTATGTAGTATATAGTAACAATGGATAAGAATATAATATATATGTAGAATGACATATGCTATATTGTTTAATAGTTGCCTAACAACATATATGTACCAAATAGGAGAGTTTTTCAAAAAAATTGGAGAAATTAGTGGTTGAAGCCATACATTTTCCAGTTACAACGAGTGTCACGTGGTCTCATCAGCCGTGAGAGGGTTAACTATTTCTTCTAAAGGAACAGGTACTACGTTCATTTTTTTGTGCAGTTTGTAGTAATTTGTGCATTTATTTTCCCATCATGATGTGTAGAACATTTAGTTAGCATATTTGGTTGAGATTTCGAAAAAATATACAGGGTGATGCAAAATTCATCTTTGTAGTACAGAAAGTATAAATTGGTTTTCAAAATGTGAAGAAAGTGCATATTTTAACGAATGCCCTGTATGTACTTCTGAATGGCACAGTAACATATTCCTCTTTTATCATTCGTTAACCACAGTATGGTGTGTCAAAGCCACATATAATGGAATCGAATCTGTTTTATTTTGAAAAAAACTAAAAAACAGAAACAAACGTTATAAGAGAAATTTTAACGTTTCTTCAAAGGCAAAGGACACTTATCGCAACAGGACAAAATGGAGGGGTTTCCTCTTCAATTTTAGCTTTCTTTCGTCAAAATATGTAAATAACTTTGGGAGATATGGCGAATAGTATGCAGTATATAGTAACAATGGAAAACAATATAATATATATATAGAATGACATATGCTATATTGTTGAATAGTTGCCTAACAACATATATACCAAATAGGAGAGCTTTTTACAAAAAATTGAAGAAATTAGTGGCTGAAGACATATATTTTCCAGTTACAACGAGTGTCACGTGGTCTCATCAGCCGTGAGAGGGTTAACTATTTCCTCTAAAGAAACAGGTACTACGTTCATTTTTTAGTGCAATTTGTAGTAATTTGTGTATTTATTTTCCCATGATGATGTGTAGAACATTTAGTTAGCATATTTGGTTGAGATTTGGAAAAAATATATAGGGTGATGCAAAATTCAGCTTTGTAGTACAGAAAGTATAATTTGGTTTTCAAAATGTGAAGAAAGTGCATATATTAACGAATGCCCTGTATGTACTTCTGAATGGCACAGTAACATATTCCTCTTTTATCATTCGTTAACCACAGTATGGTGTGTCAAAGCCACATATAATGGAATCGAATCTGTTTTATTTTGAAAAAACTAAAAAAGAGAAACAAACGTTATAAGAGGAATTTTAACGTTTCTTCAAGGGCAAAGGACCCTTATCGCAACAGGACAAAGTGGAGAGGTTTCCTCTTCAATTTTAGCTTTATTTCGTCAAAATATGTAAATAAGTTTGGAAGATATGGCGAATAGTATGAAGTATATAGCAACAATGATTAATAATATAATATATATGTAGAATGTCATATGCTATATTGTTGAATAGTTGCCTAACAACAAATATATACCAAATAGGAAAGTTTTTAAAAATTGAAGAAATTAGTGGTTGAAGCCTTACATTTTCCAGTTACAACGAGTGTCACGTGGTCTCATCAGCCGTGAGAGGGTTAACTATTTCTTCTAAAGCAACAGGTACTACGTTCATTTTTTAGTGCAGTTTGTAGTAATTTGTGCATTAGTTTCCCATGATGATGTGTGGAACATTTAGTTAGCATATTTGGTTGAGTTTTTAAAAAATATACAGGGTGATGCAAAATTCAGATTTGTAGTACAGAAAGTTTAACTTGGTTTTCAAAATGTGAAGAAATTGCATATATTAACGAATGCCCTGTATGTACTTCTGAATGGCACAGTAACATATTCCTCTTTTATCATTCGTTAACCACAGTATGGTGTGTCAAAGCCACATATAATGGAATCGAATCTGTTTTATTTTGAAAAAAACTAAAAAAGAGAAACAAACGTTATAAGAGGAATTTTAACGTTTCTTCAAGGGCAAAGGACCCTTATCGCAACAGGACAAAGTGGAGAGGTTTCCTCTTCAATTTTAGCTTTATTTCGTCAAAATATGTAAATAAGTTTGGAAGATATGGCGAATAGTATGTAGTATATAGCAACAATGATTAATAATATAATATATATGTAGAATGACATATGCTATATTGTTGAATAGTTGCCTAACAACAAATATATACCAAATAGGAAAGTTTTTTAAAAATTGAAGAAATTAGTGGTTGAAGCCTTACATTTTCCAGTTACAACGAGTGTCACGTGGTCTCATCAGCCGTGAGAGGGTTAACTATTTCTTCTAAAGCAACAGGTACTACGTTCATTTTTTAGTGCAGTTTGTAGTAATTTGTGCATTAGTTTCCCATGATGATGTGTAGAACATTTAGTTAGCATATTTGGTTGAGTTTTTTAAAGAATATACAGGGTGATGCAAAATTCAGATTTGTAGTACAGAAAGTTTAACTTGGTTTTCAAAATGTGAAGAAATTGCATATATTAACGAATGCCCTGTATGTACTTCTGAATGGCACAGTAACATATTCCTCTTTTATCATTCGTTAACCACAGTATGGTGTGTCAATGCCACATATAATGGAATCGAATCTGTTTTATTTTGAAAAAACTAAAAAAGAGAAACAAACGTTAGAAGAGGAATTTTAACGTTTTTTCAAGGGCAAAGGACCCTTATCGCAACAGCACAAAGTGGAGAGGTTTCCTCTTCAATTTTAGCTTTATTTCGTCAAAATATGTAAATAAGTTTGGAAGATATGGCGAATAGTATGTAGTATATAGCAACAATGATTAATAATATAATATATATGTAGAATGACATATGCTATATTGTTGAATAGTTGCCTAACAACAAATATATACCAAATAGGAAAGTTTTTTAAAAATTGAAGAAATTAGTGGTTGAAGCCTTACATTTTCCAGTTACAACGAGTGTCACGTGGTCTCATCAGCCGTGAGAGGGTTAACTATTTCTTCTAAAGCAACAGGTACTACGTTCATTTTTTAGTGCAGTTTGTAGTAATTTGTGCATTAGATTCCCATGATGATGTGTAGAACATTTAGTTAGCATATTTGGTTGAGTTTTTTAAAAAATATACAGGGTGATGCAAAATTCAGCTTTGTAGTACAGAAAGTTTAACTTGGTTTTCAAAATGTGAAGAAATTGCATATATTAACGAGTGCCCTGTATGTACTTCTGAATGGCACAGTAACATATTCCTCTTTTATCATTCGTTAACCATAGTATGGTGTGCCAAAGCCACATATAATGGAATCGAATCTGTTTTATTTTGAAAAAACTAAAAAAGAGAAACAAACGTTAGAAGAGGAATTTTAACGTTTCTTCAAGGGCAAAGGACCTTCATCGCAACCGTACAAAATGGAGGGCTTTGCTCTTCGATTTGAGCCTTAGTTTGTCAAAATATGTAAATAACTTTGGGAGATATGGCGAATAGTATGTAGTATATAGTAACAATGGATAAGAATATAATATATATGTAGAATGACATATGCTATATTGTTGAATAGTTGCCTAACAACATATATGTACCAAATAGGAGAGTTTTTCAAAAAAATTGGAGAAATTAGTGGTTGAAGCCATACATTTTCCAGTTACAACGAGTGTCACGTGGTCTCATCAGCCGTGAGAGGGTTAACTATTTCTTCTAAAGGAACAGGTACTACGTTCATTTTTTTGTGCAGTTTGTAGTAATTTGTGCATTTATTTTCCCATCATGATGTGTAGAACATTTAGTTAGCATATTTGGTTGAGATTTCGAAAAAATATACAGGGTGATGCAAAATTCATCTTTGTAGTACAGAAAGTATAAATTGGTTTTCAAAATGTGAAGAAAGTGCATATTTTAACGAATGCCCTGTATGTACTTCTGAATGGCACAGTAACATATTCCTCTTTTATCATTCGTTAACCACAGTATGGTGTGTCAAAGCCACATATAATGGAATCGAATCTGTTTTATTTTGAAAAAACTAAAAAACAGAAACAAACGTTATAAGAGAAATTTTAACGTTTCTTCAAGGGCAAAGGACACTTATCGCAACAGGACAAAATGGAGGGGTTTCCTCTTCAATTTTAGCTTTCTTTCGTCAAAATATGTAAATAACTTTGGGAGATATGGCGAATAGTATGTAGTATATAGTAACAATGGAAAACAATATAATATATATATAGAATGACATATGCTATATTGTTGAATAGTTGCCTAACAACATATATACCAAATAGGAGAGTTTTTTACAAAAAATTGAAGAAATTAGTGGTTGAAGCCATATATTTTCCAGTTACAACGAGTGTCACGTGGTCTCATCAGCCGTGAGAGGGTTAACTATTTCTTCTAAAGAAACAGGTACTACGTTCATTTTTTAGTGCAATTTGTAGTAATTTGTGTATTTATTTTCCCATGATGATGTGTAGAACATTTAGTTAGCATATTTGGTTGAGATTTGGAAAAAATATATAGGGTGATGCAAAATTCAGCTTTGTAGTACAGAAAGTATAATTTGGTTTTCAAAATGTGAAGAAAGTGCATATATTAACGAATGCCCTGTATGTACTTCTGAATGGCACAGTAACATATTCCTCTTTTATCATTCGTTAACCACAGTATGGTGTGTCAAAGCCACATATAATGGAATCGAATCTGTTTTATTTTGAAAAAACTAAAAAAGAGAAACAAACGTTATAAGAGGAATTTTAACGTTTCTTCAAGGGCAAAGGACCCTTATCGCAACAGGACAAAGTGGAGAGGTTTCCTCTTCAATTTTAGCTTTATTTCGTCAAAATATGTAAATAAGTTTGGAAGATATGGCGAATAGTATGTAGTATATAGCAACAATGATTAATAATATAATATATATGTAGAATGACATATGCTATATTGTTGAATAGTTGCCTAACAACAAATATATACCAAATAGGAAAGTTTTTTAAAAATTGAAGAAATTAGTGGTTGAAGCCTTACATTTTCCAGTTACAACGAGTGTCACGTGGTCTCATCAGCCGTGAGAGGGTTAACTATTTCTTCTAAAGCAACAGGTACTACGTTCATTTTTTAGTGCAGTTTGTAGTAATTTGTGCATTAGTTTCCCATGATGATGTGTAGAACATTTAGTTAGCATATTTGGTTGAGTTTTTTAAAGAATATACAGGGTGATGCAAAATTCAGATTTGTAGTACAGAAAGTTTAACTTGGTTTTCAAAATGTGAAGAAATTGCATATATTAACGAATGCCCTGTATGTACTTCTGAATGGCACAGTAACATATTCCTCTTTTATCATTCGTTAACCATAGTATGGTGTGCCAAAGCCACATATAATGGAATCGAATCTGTTTTATTTTGAAAAAACTAAAAAAGAGAAACAAACGTTAGAAGAGGAATTTTAACGTTTTTTCAAGGACAAAGGACCTTTATCGCAACCGTACAAAATGGAGGGCTTTGCTCTTCAATTTGAGCCTTATTTTGTCAAAATATGTAAATAACTTTGGGAGATATGGCGAATAGTATGTAGTATATAGTAACAATGGATAAGAATATAATATATATGTAGAATGACATATGCTATATTGTTGAATAGTTGCCTAACAACATATATGTACCAAATAGGAGAGTTTTTTAAAAAAATTGGAGAAATTAGTGGTTGAAGCCTTACATTTTCCAGTTACAACGAGTGTCACGTGGTCTCATCAGCCGTGAGAGGGTTAACTATTTCTTCTAAAGGAACAGGTACTACGTTCATTTTTTTGTGCAGTTTGTAGTAATTTGTGCATTTATTTTCCCATCATGATGTGTAGAACATTTAGTTAGCATATTTGGTTGAGATTTCGAAAAAATATACAGGGTGATGCAAAATTCATCTTTGTAGTACAGAAAGTATAAATTGGTTTTCAAAATGTGAAGAAAGTGCATATATTAACGAATGCCCTGTATGTACTTCTGAATGGCACAGTAACATATTCCTCTTTTATCATTCGTTAACCACAGTATGGTGTGTCAAAGCCACATATAATGGAATCGAATCTGTTTTATTTTGAAAAAAACTAAAAAACAGAAACAAACGTTATAAGAGAAATTTTAACGTTTCTTCAAAGGCAAAGGACACTTATCGCAACAGGACAAAATGGAGGGGTTTCCTCTTCAATTTTAGCTTTCTTTCGTCAAAATATGTAAATAACTTTGGGAGATATGGCGAATAGTATGTAGTATATAGTAACAATGGAAAACAATATAATACATATATAGAATGACATATGCTATATTGTTGAATAGTTGCCTAACAACATATATACCAAATAGGAGAGTTTTTTACAAAAAATTGAAGAAATTAGTGGTTGAAGCCATATATTTTCCAGTTACAACGAGTGTCACGTGGTCTCATCAGCCGTGAGAGGGTTAACTATTTCTTCTAAAGAAACAGGTACTACGTTCATTTTTTAGTGCAATTTGTAGTAATTTGTGTATTTATTTTCCCATGATGATATGTAGAACATTTAGTTAGCATATTTGGTTGAGATTTGGAAAAAATATATAGGGTGATGCAAAATTCAGCTTTGTAGTACAGAAAGTATAATTTGGTTTTCAAAATGTGAAGAAAGTGCATATATTAACGAATGCCCTGTATGTACTTCTGAATGGCACAGTAACATATTCCTCTTTTATCATTCGTTAACCACAGTATGGTGTGTCAAAGCCACATATAATGGAATCGAATCTGTTTTATTTTGAAAAAACTAAAAAAGAGAAACAAACGTTATAAGAGGAATTTTAACGTTTCTTCAAGGGCAAAGGACCCTTATCGCAACAGGACAAAGTGGAGAGGTTTCCTCTTCAATTTTAGCTTTATTTCGTCAAAATATGTAAATAAGTTTGGAAGATATGGCGATTAGTATGTAGTATATATCAACAATGATTAATAATATAATATATATGTAGAATGACATATGCTATATTGTTGAATAGTTGCCTAACAACAAATATATACCAAATAGGAAAGTTTTTTAAAAATTGAAGAAATTAGTGGTTGAAGCCTTACATTTTCCAGTTACAACGAGTGTCACGTGGTCTCATCAGCCGTGAGAGGGTTAACTATTTCTTCTAAAGCAACAGGTACTACGTTCATTTTTTAGTGCAGTTTGTAGTAATTTGTGCATTAGATTCCCATGATGATGTGTAGAACATTTAGTTAGCATATTTGGTTGAGTTTTTTAAAAAATATACAGGGTGATGCAAAATTCAGCTTTGTAGTACAGAAAGTTTAACTTGGTTTTCAAAATGTGAAGAAATTGCATATATTAACGAATGCCCTGTATGTACTTCTGAATGGCACAGTAACATATTCCTCTTTTATCATTCGTTAACCATAGTATGGTGTGCCAAAGCCACATATAATGGAATCGAATCTGTTTTATTTTGAAAAAACTAAAAAAGAGAAACAAACGTTATAAGAGGAATTTTAACGTTTTTTCAAGGACAAAGGACCTTTATCGCAACCGTACAAAATGGAGGGCTTTGCTCTTCAATTTGAGCCTTATTTTGTCAAAATATGTAAATAACTTTGGGAGATATGGCGAATAGTATGTAGTATATAGTAACAATGGATAAGAATATAATATATATGTAGAATGACATATGCTATATTGTTGAATAGTTGCCTAACAACATATATGTATCAAATAGGAGAGTTTTTTAAAAAAATTGGAGAAATTAGTGGTTGAAGCCATACATTTTCCAGTTACAACGAGTGTCACGTGGTCTCATCAGCCGTGAGAGGGTTAACTATTTCTTCTAAAGGAACAGGTACTACGTTCATTTTTTTGTGCAGTTTGTAGTAATTTGTGCATTTATTTTCCCATCATGATGTGTAGAACATTTAGTTAGCATATTTGGTTGAGATTTCGAAAAAATATACAGGGTGATGCAAAATTCATCTTTGTAGTACAGAAAGTATAAATTGGTTTTCAAAATGTGAAGAAAGTGCATATTTTAACGAATGCCCTGTATGTACTTCTGAATGGCACAGTAACATATTCCTCTTTTATCATTCGTTAACCACAGTATGGTGTGTCAAAGCCACATATAATGGAATCGAATCTGTTTTATTTTGAAAAAAACTAAAAAACAGAAACAAACGTTATAAGAGAAATTTTAACGTTTCTTCAAAGGCAAAGGACACTTATCGCAACAGGACAAAATGGAGGGGTTTCCTCTTCAATTTTAGCTTTCTTTCGTCAAAATATGTAAATAACTTTGGGAGATATGGCGAATAGTATGTAGTATATAGTAACAATGGAAAACAATATAATATATATATAGAATGACATATGCTATATTGTTGAATAGTTGCCTAACAACATATATACCAAATAGGAGAGTTTTTTACAAAAAATTGAAGAAATTAGTGGTTGAAGCCATATATTTTCCAGTTACAACGAGTGTCACGTGGTCTCATCAGCCGTGAGAGGGTTAACTATTTCCTCTAAAGAAACAGGTACTACGTTCATTTTTTAGTGCAATTTGTAGTAATTTGTGTATTTATTTTCCCATGATGATGTGTAGAACATTTAGTTAGCATATTTGGTTGAGATTTGGAAAAAATATATAGGGTGATGCAAAATTCAGCTTTGTAGTACAGAAAGTATAATTTGGTTTTCAAAATGTGAAAAAAGTGCATATATTAACGAATGCCCTGTATGTACTTCTGAATGGCACAGTAACATATTCCTCTTTTATCATTCGTTAACCACAGTATGGTGTGTCAAAGCCACATATAATGGAATCGAATCTGTTTTATTTTGAAAAAACTAAAAAAGAGAAACAAACGTTATAAGAGGAATTTTAACGTTTCTTCAAGGGCAAAGGACCCTTATCGCAACAGGACAAAGTGGAGAGGTTTCCTCTTCAATTTTAGCTTTATTTCGTCAAAATATGTAAATAAGTTTGGAAGATATGGCGAATAGTATGTAGTATATAGCAACAATGATTAATAATATAATATATATGTAGAATGACATATGCTATATTGTTGAATAGTTGCCTAACAACAAATATATACCAAATAGGAAAGTTTTTTAAAAATTGAAGAAATTAGTGGTTGAAGCCTTACATTTTCCAGTTACAACGAGTGTCACGTGGTCTCATCAGCCGTGAGAGGGTTAACTATTTCTTCTAAAGCAACAGGTACTACGTTCATTTTTTAGTGCAGTTTGTAGTAATTTGTGCATTAGTTTCCCATGATGATGTGTAGAACATTTAGTTAGCATATTTGGTTGAGTTTTTTAAAAAATATACAGGGTGATGCAAAATTCAGCTTTGTAGTACAGAAAGTTTAACTTGGTTTTCAAAATGTGAAGAAATTGCATATACTAACGAATGCCCTGTATGTACTTCTGAATGGCACAGTAACATATTCCTCTTTTATCATTCGTTAACCATAGTATGGTGTGCCAAAGCCACATATAATGGAATCGAATCTGTTTTATTTTGAAAAAACTAAAAAAGAGAAACAAACGTTATAAGAGGAATTTTAACGTTTTTTCAAGGACAAAGGACCTTTATCGCAACCGTACAAAATGGAGGGCTTTGCTCTTCAATTTTAGCTTTATTTTGTCAAAATATGTAAATAACTTTGGGAGATATGGCGAATAGTATGTAGTATATAGTAACAATGGATAAGAATATAATATATATGTAGAATGACATATGCTATATTGTTGAATAGTTGCCTAACAACATATATGTATCAAATAGGAGAGTTTTTTAAAAAAATTGGAGAAATTAGTGGTTGAAGCCATACATTTTCCAGTTACAACGAGTGTCACGTGGTCTCATCAGCCGTGAGAGGGTTAACTATTTCTTCTAAAGGAACAGGTACTACGTTCATTTTTTTGTGCAGTTTGTAGTAATTTGTGCATTTATTTTCCCATCATGATGTGTAGAACATTTAGTTAGCATATTTGGTTGAGATTTCGAAAAAATATACAGGGTGATGCAAAATTCATCTTTGTAGTACAGAAAGTATAAATTGGTTTTCAAAATGTGAAGAAAGTGCATATTTTAACGAATGCCCTGTATGTACTTCTGAATGGCACAGTAACATATTCCTCTTTTATCATTCGTTAACCACAGTATGGTGTGTCAAAGCCACATATAATGGAATCGAATCTGTTTTATTTTGAAAAAAACTAAAAAACAGAAACAAACGTTATAAGAGAAATTTTAACGTTTCTTCAAAGGCAAAGGACACTTATCGCAACAGGACAAAATGGAGGGGTTTCCTCTTCAATTTTAGCTTTCTTTCGTCAAAATATGTAAATAACTTTGGGAGATATGGCGAATAGTATGTAGTATATAGTAACAATGGAAAACAATATAATATATATATAGAATGACATATGCTATATTGTTGAATAGTTGCCTAACAACATATATACCAAATAGGAGAGTTTTTTACAAAAAATTGAAGAAATTAGTGGTTGAAGCCATATATTTTCCAGTTACAACGAGTGTCACGTGGTCTCATCAGCCGTGAGAGGGTTAACTATTTCCTCTAAAGAAACAGGTACTACGTTCATTTTTTAGTGCAATTTGTAGTAATTTGTGTATTTATTTTCCCATGATGATGTGTAGAACATTTAGTTAGCATATTTGGTTGAGATTTGGAAAAAATATATAGGGTGATGCAAAATTCAGCTTTGTAGTACAGAAAGTATAATTTGGTTTTCAAAATGTGAAGAAAGTGCATATATTAACGAATGCCCTGTATGTACTTCTGAATGGCACAGTAACATATTCCTCTTTTATCATTCGTTAACCACAGTATGGTGTGTCAAAGCCACATATAATGGAATCGAATCTGTTTTATTTTGAAAAAACTAAAAAAGAGAAACAAACGTTATAAGAGGAATTTTAACGTTTCTTCAAGGGCAAAGGACCCTTATCGCAACAGGACAAAGTGGAGAGGTTTCCTCTTCAATTTTAGCTTTATTTCGTCAAAATATGTAAATAAGTTTGGAAGATATGGCGAATAGTATGTAGTATATAGCAACAATGATTAATAATATAATATATATGTAGAATGACATATGCTATATTGTTGAATAGTTGCCTAACAACAAATATATACCAAATAGGAAAGTTTTTTAAAAATTGAAGAAATTAGTGGTTGAAGCCTTACATTTTCCAGTTACAACGAGTGTCACGTGGTCTCATCAGCCGTGAGAGGGTTAACTATTTCTTCTAAAGCAACAGGTACTACGTTCATTTTTTAGTGCAGTTTGTAGTAATTTGTGCATTAGTTTCCCATGATGATGTGTAGAACATTTAGTTAGCATATTTGGTTGAGTTTTTTAAAAAATATACAGGGTGATGCAAAATTCAGCTTTGTAGTACAGAAAGTTTAACTTGGTTTTCAAAATGTGAAGAAATTGCATATATTAACGAATGCCCTGTATGTACTTCTGAATGGCACAGTAACATATTCCTCTTTTATCATTTGTTAACCATAGTATGGTGTGCCAAAGCCACATATAATGGAATCGAATCTGTTTTATTTTGAAAAAACTAAAAAAGAGAAACAAACGTTATAAGAGGAATTTTAACGTTTTTTCAAGGACAAAGGACCTTTATCGCAACCGTACAAAATGGAGGGCTTTGCTCTTCAATTTTAGCTTTATTTTGTCAAAATATGTAAATAACTTTGGGAGATATGGCGAATAGTATGTAGTATATAGTAACAATGGATAAGAATATAATATATATGTAGAATGACATATGCTATATTGTTGAGTAGTTGCCTAACAACATATATGTATCAAATAGGAGAGTTTTTTAAAAAAATTGGAGAAATTAGTGGTTGAAGCCATACATTTTCCAGTTACAACGAGTGTAACGTGGTCTCATCAGCCGTGAGAGGGTTAACTATTTCTTCTAAAGGAACAGGTACTACGTTCATTTTTTTGTGCAGTTTGTAGTAATTTGTGCATTTATTTTCCCATCATGATGTGTAGAACATTTAGTTAGCATATTTGGTTGAGATTTCGAAAAAATATACAGGGTGATGCAAAATTCATCTTTGTAGTACAGAAAGTATAAATTGGTTTTCAAAATGTGAAGAAAGTGCATATTTTAACGAATGCCCTGTATGTACTTCTGAATGGCACAGTAACATATTCCTCTTTTATCATTCGTTAACCACAGTATGGTGTGTCAAAGCCACATATAATGGAATCGAATCTGTTTTATTTTGAAAAAAACTAAAAAACAGAAACAAACGTTATAAGAGAAATTTTAACGTTTCTTCAAAGGCAAAGGACACTTATCGCAACAGGACAAAATGGAGGGGTTTCCTCTTCAATTTTAGCTTTCTTTCGTCAAAATATGTAAATAACTTTGGGAGATATGGCGAATAGTATGTAGTATATAGTAACAATGGAAAACAATATAATATATATATAGAATGACATATGCTATATTGTTGAATAGTTGCCTAACAACATATATACCAAATAGGAGAGTTTTTTACAAAAAATTGAAGAAATTAGTGGTTGAAGCCATATATTTTCCAGTTACAACGAGTGTCACGTGGTCTCATCAGCCGTGAGAGGGTTAACTATTTCCTCTAAAGAAACAGGTACTACGTTCATTTTTTAGTGCAATTTGTAGTAATTTGTGTATTTATTTTCCCATGATGATGTGTAGAACATTTAGTTAGCATATTTGGTTGAGATTTGGAAAAAATATATAGGGTGATGCAAAATTCAGCTTTGTAGTACAGAAAGTATAATTTGGTTTTCAAAATGTGAAGAAAGTGCATATATTAACGAATGCCCTGTATGTACTTCTGAATGGCACAGTAACATATTCCTCTTTTATCATTCGTTAACCACAGTATGGTGTGTCAAAGCCACATATAATGGAATCGAATCTGCTTTATTTTGAAAAAACTAAAAAAGAGAAACAAACGTTATAAGAGGAATTTTAACGTTTCTTCAAGGGCAAAGGACCCTTATCGCAACAGGACAAAGTGGAGAGGTTTCCTCTTCAATTTTAGCTTTATTTCGTCAAAATATGTAAATAAGTTTGGAAGATATGGCGAATAGTATGTAGTATATAGCAACAATGATTAATAATATAATATATATGTAGAATGACATATGCTATATTGTTGAATAGTTGCCTAACAACAAATATATACCAAATAGGAAAGTTTTTTAAAAATTGAAGAAATTAGTGGTTGAAGCCTTACATTTTCCAGTTACAACGAGTGTCACGTGGTCTCATCAGCCGTGAGAGGGTTAACTATTTCTTCTAAAGCAACAGGTACTACGTTCATTTTTTAGTGCAGTTTGTAGTAATTTGTGCATTAGTTTCCCATGATGATGTGTAGAACATTTAGTTAGCATATTTGGTTGAGTTTTTTAAAAAATATACAGGGTGATGCAAAATTCAGCTTTGTAGTACAGAAAGTTTAACTTGGTTTTCAAAATGTGAAGAAATTGCATATATTAACGAATGCCCTGTATGTACTTCTGAATGGCACAGTAACATATTCCTCTTTTATCATTTGTTAACCATAGTATGGTGTGCCAAAGCCACATATAATGGAATCGAATCTGTTTTATTTTGAAAAAACTAAAAAAGAGAAACAAACGTTATAAGAGGAATTTTAACGTTTTTTCAAGGACAAAGGACCTTTATCGCAACCGTACAAAATGGAGGGCTTTGCTCTTCAATTTGAGCCTTATTTTGTCAAAATATGTAAATAACTTTGGGAGATATGGCGAATAGTATGTAGTATATAGTAACAATGAATAAGAATATAATATATATGTAGAATGACATATGCTATATTGTTGAATAGTTGCCTAACAACATATATGTATCAAATAGGAGAGTTTTTTAAAAAAATTGGAGAAATTAGTGGTTGAAGCCATACATTTTCCAGTTACAACGAGTGTCACGTGGTCTCATCAGCCGTGAGAGGGTTAACTATTTCTTCTAAAGGAACAGGTACTACGTTCATTTTTTTGTGCAGTTTGTAGTAATTTGTGCATTTATTTTCCCATCATGATGTGTAGAACATTTAGTTAGCATATTTGGTTGAGATTTCGAAAAAATATACAGGGTGATGCAAAATTCATCTTTGTAGTACAGAAAGTATAAATTGGTTTTCAAAATGTGAAGAAAGTGCATATTTTAACGAATGCCCTGTATGTACTTCTGAATGGCACAGTAACATATTCCTCTTTTATCATTCGTTAACCACAGTATGGTGTGTCAAAGCCACATATAATGGAATCGAATCTGTTTTATTTTGAAAAAAACTAAAAAACAGAAACAAACGTTATAAGAGAAATTTTAACGTTTCTTCAAAGGCAAAGGACACTTATCGCAACAGGACAAAATGGAGGGGTTTCCTCTTCAATTTTAGCTTTCTTTCGTCAAAATATGTAAATAACTTTGGGAGATATGGCGAATAGTATGTAGTATATAGTAACAATGGAAAACAATATAATATATATATAGAATGACATATGCTATATTGTTGAATAGTTGCCTAACAACATATATACCAAATAGGAGAGTTTTTTACAAAAAATTGAAGAAATTAGTGGTTGAAGCCATATATTTTCCAGTTACAACGAGTGTCACGTGGTCTCATCAGCCGTGAGAGGGTTAACTATTTCCTCTAAAGAAACAGGTACTACGTTCATTTTTTAGTGCAATTTGTAGTAATTTGTGTATTTATTTTCCCATGATGATGTGTAGAACATTTAGTTAGCATATTTGGTTGAGATTTGGAAAAAATATATAGGGTGATGCAAAATTCAGCTTTGTAGTACAGAAAGTATAATTTGGTTTTCAAAATGTGAAGAAAGTGCATATATTAACGAATGCCCTGTATGTACTTCTGAATGGCACAGTAACATATTCCTCTTTTATCATTCGTTAACCACAGTATGGTGTGTCAAAGCCACATATAATGGAATCGAATCTGTTTTATTTTGAAAAAACTAAAAAAGAGAAACAAACGTTATAAGAGGAATTTTAACGTTTCTTCAAGGGCAAAGGACCCTTATCGCAACAGGACAAAGTGGAGAGGTTTCCTCTTCAATTTTAGCTTTATTTCGTCAAAATATGTAAATAAGTTTGGAAGATATGGCGAATAGTATGTAGTATATAGCAACAATGATTAATAATATAATATATATGTAGAATGACATATGCTATATTGTTGAATAGTTGCCTAACAACAAATATATACCAAATAGGAAAGTTTTTTAAAAATTGAAGAAATTAGTGGTTGAAGCCTTACATTTTCCAGTTACAACGAGTGTCACGTGGTCTCATCAGCCGTGAGAGGGTTAACTATTTCTTCTAAAGCAACAGGTACTACGTTCATTTTTTAGTGCAGTTTGTAGTAATTTGTGCATTAGTTTCCCATGATGATGTGTAGAACATTTAGTTAGCATATTTGGTTGAGTTTTTTAAAAAATATACAGGGTGATGCAAAATTCAGCTTTGTAGTACAGAAAGTTTAACTTGGTTTTCAAAATGTGAAGAAATTGCATATATTAACGAATGCCCTGTATGTACTTCTGAATGGCACAGTAACATATTCCTCTTTTATCATTTGTTAACCATAGTATGGTGTGCCAAAGCCACATATAATGGAATCGAATCTGTTTTATTTTGAAAAAACTAAAAAAGAGAAACAAACGTTATAAGAGGAATTTTAACGTTTTTTCAAGGACAAAGGACCTTTATCGCAACCGTACAAAATGGAGGGCTTTGCTCTTCAATTTGAGCCTTATTTTGTCAAAATATGTAAATAACTTTGGGAGATATGGCGAATAGTATGTAGTATATAGTAACAATGAATAAGAATATAATATATATGTAGAATGACATATGCTATATTGTTGAATAGTTGCCTAACAACATATATGTATCAAATAGGAGAGTTTTTTAAAAAAATTGGAGAAATTAGTGGTTGAAGCCATACATTTTCCAGTTACAACGAGTGTCACGTGGTCTCATCAGCCGTGAGAGGGTTAACTATTTCTTCTAAAGGAACAGGTACTACGTTCATTTTTTTGTGCAGTTTGTAGTAATTTGTGCATTTATTTTCCCATCATGATGTGTAGAACATTTAGTTAGCATATTTGGTTGAGATTTCGAAAAAATATACAGGGTGATGCAAAATTCATCTTTGTAGTACAGAAAGTATAAATTGGTTTTCAAAATGTGAAGAAAGTGCATATTTTAACGAATGCCCTGTATGTACTTCTGAATGGCACAGTAACATATTCCTCTTTTATCATTCGTTAACCACAGTATGGTGTGTCAAAGCCACATATAATGGAATCGAATCTGTTTTATTTTGAAAAAAACTAAAAAACAGAAACAAACGTTATAAGAGAAATTTTAACGTTTCTTCAAAGGCAAATTACACTTATCGCAACAGGACAAAATGGAGGGGTTTCCTCTTCAATTTTAGCTTTCTTTCGTCAAAATATGTAAATAACTTTGGGAGATATGGCGAATAGTATGTAGTATATAGTAACAATGGAAAACAATATAATATATATATAGAATGACATATGCTATATTGTTGAATAGTTGCCTAACAACATATATACCAAATAGGAGAGTTTTTTACAAAAAATTGAAGAAATTAGTGGTTGAAGCCATATATTTTCCAGTTACAACGAGTGTCACGTGGTCTCATCAGCCGTGAGAGGGTTAACTATTTCCTCTAAAGAAACAGGTACTACGTTCATTTTTTAGTGCAATTTGTAGTAATTTGTGTATTTATTTTCCCATGATGATGTGTAGAACATTTAGTTAGCATATTTGGTTGAGATTTGGAAAAAATATATAGGGTGATGCAAAATTCAGCTTTGTAGTACAGAAAGTATAATTTGGTTTTCAAAATGTGAAGAAAGTGCATATATTAACGAATGCCCTGTATGTACTTCTGAATGGCACAGTAACATATTCCTCTTTTATCATTCGTTAACCACAGTATGGTGTGTCAAAGCCACATATAATGGAATCGAATCTGTTTTATTTTGAAAAAACTAAAAAAGAGAAACAAACGTTATAAGAGGAATTTTAACGTTTCTTCAAGGGCAAAGGACCCTTATCGCAACAGGACAAAGTGGAGAGGTTTCCTCTTCAATTTTAGCTTTATTTCGTCAAAATATGTAAATAAGTTTGGAAGATATGGCGAATAGTATGTAGTATATAGCAACAATGATTAATAATATAATATATATGTAGAATGACATATGCTATATTGTTGAATAGTTGCCTAACAACAAATATATACCAAATAGGAAAGTTTTTTAAAAATTGAAGAAATTAGTGGTTGAAGCCTTACATTTTCCAGTTACAACGAGTGTCACGTGGTCTCATCAGCCGTGAGAGGGTTAACTATTTCTTCTAAAGCAACAGGTACTACGTTCATTTTTTAGTGCAGTTTGTAGTAATTTGTGCATTAGTTTCCCATGATGATGTGTAGAACATTTAGTTAGCATATTTGGTTGAGTTTTTTAAAAAATATACAGGGTGATGCAAAATTCAGCTTTGTAGTACAGAAAGTTTAACTTGGTTTTCAAAATGTGAAGAAATTGCATATATTAACGAATGCCCTGTATGTACTTCTGAATGGCACAGTAACATATTCCTCTTTTATCATTTGTTAACCATAGTATGGTGTGCCAAAGCCACATATAATGGAATCGAATCTGTTTTATTTTGAAAAAACTAAAAAAGAGAAACAAACGTTATAAGAGGAATTTTAACGTTTTTTCAAGGACAAAGGACCTTTATCGCAACCGTACAAAATGGAGGGCTTTGCTCTTCAATTTGAGCCTTATTTTGTCAAAATATGTAAATAACTTTGGGAGATATGGCGAATAGTATGTAGTATATAGTAACAATGAATAAGAATATAATATATATGTAGAATGACATATGCTATATTGTTGAATAGTTGCCTAACAACATATATGTATCAAATAGGAGAGTTTTTTAAAAAAATTGGAGAAATTAGTGGTTGAAGCCATACATTTTCCAGTTACAACGAGTGTCACGTGGTCTCATCAGCCGTGAGAGGGTTAACTATTTCTTCTAAAGGAACAGGTACTACGTTCATTTTTTTGTGCAGTTTGTAGTAATTTGTGCATTTATTTTCCCATCATGATGTGTAGAACATTTAGTTAGCATATTTGGTTGAGATTTCGAAAAAATATACAGGGTGATGCAAAATTCATCTTTGTAGTACAGAAAGTATAAATTGGTTTTCAAAATGTGAAGAAAGTGCATATTTTAACGAATGCCCTGTATGTACTTCTGAATGGCACAGTAACATATTCCTCTTTTATCATTCGTTAACCACAGTATGGTGTGTCAAAGCCACATATAATGGAATCGAATCTGTTTTATTTTGAAAAAAACTAAAAAACAGAAACAAACGTTATAAGAGAAATTTTAACGTTTCTTCAAAGGCAAAGGACACTTATCGCAACAGGACAAAATGGAGGGGTTTCCTCTTCAATTTTAGCTTTCTTTCGTCAAAATATGTAAATAACTTTGGGAGATATGGCGAATAGTATGTAGTATATATTAACAATGGAAAACAATATAATATATATATATAGAATGACATATGCTATATTGTTGAATAGTTGCCTAACAACATATATACCAAATAGGAGAGTTTTTTACAAAAAATTGAAGAAATTAGTGGTTGAAGCCATATATTTTCCAGTTACAACGAGTGTCACGTGGTCTCATCAGCCGTGAGAGGGTTAACTATTTCCTCTAAAGAAACAGGTACTACGTTCATTTTTTAGTGCAATTTGTAGTAATTTGTGTATTTATTTTCCCATGATGATGTGTAGAACATTTAGTTAGCATATTTGGTTGAGATTTGGAAAAAATATATAGGGTGATGCAAAATTCAGCTTTGTAGTACAGAAAGTATAATTTGGTTTTCAAAATGTGAAGAAAGTGCATATATTAACGAATGCCCTGTATGTACTTCTGAATGGCACAGTAACATATTCCTCTTTTATCATTCGTTAACCACAGTATGGTGTGTCAAAGCCACATATAATGGAATCGAATCTGTTTTATTTTGAAAAAACTAAAAAAGAGAAACAAACGTTATAAGAGGAATTTTAACGTTTCTTCAAGGGCAAAGGACCCTTATCGCAACAGGACAAAGTGGAGAGGTTTCCTCTTCAATTTTAGCTTTATTTCGTCAAAATATGTAAATAAGTTTGGAAGATATGGCGAATAGTATGTAGTATATAGCAACAATGATTAATAATATAATATATATGTAGAATGACATATGCTATATTGTTGAATAGTTGCCTAACAACAAATATATACCAAATAGGAAAGTTTTTTAAAAATTGAAGAAATTAGTGGTTGAAGCCTTACATTTTCCAGTTACAACGAGTGTCACGTGGTCTCATCAGCCGTGAGAGGGTTAACTATTTCTTCTAAAGCAACAGGTACTACGTTCATTTTTTAGTGCAGTTTGTAGTAATTTGTGCATTAGTTTCCCATGATGATGTGTAGAACATTTAGTTAGCATATTTGGTTGAGTTTTTTAAAGAATATACAGGGTGATGCAAAATTCAGATTTGTAGTACAGAAAGTTTAACTTGGTTTTCAAAATGTGAAGAAATTGCATATATTAACGAATGCCCTGTATGTACTTCTGAATGGCACAGTAACATATTCCTCTTTTATCATTCGTTAACCATAGTATGGTGTGCCAAAGCCACATATAATGGAATCGAATCTGTTTTATTTTGAAAAAACTAAAAAAGAGAAACAAACGTTAGAAGAGGAATTTTAACGTTTTTTCAAGGACAAAGGACCTTTATCGCAACCGTACAAAATGGAGGGCTTTGCTCTTCAATTTGAGCCTTATTTTGTCAAAATATGTAAATAACTTTGGGAGATATGGCGAATAGTATGTAGTATATAGTAACAATGGATAAGAATATAATATATATGTAGAATGACATATGCTATATTGTTGAATAGTTGCCTAACAACATATATGTACCAAATAGGAGAGTTTTTTAAAAAAATTGGAGAAATTAGTGGTTGAAGCCTTACATTTTCCAGTTACAACGAGTGTCACGTGGTCTCATCAGCCGTGAGAGGGTTAACTATTTCTTCTAAAGGAACAGGTACTACGTTCATTTTTTTTGTGCAGTTTGTAGTAATTTGTGCATTTATTTTCCCATCATGATGTGTAGAACATTTAGTTAGCATATTTGGTTGAGATTTCGAAAAAATATACAGGGTGATGCAAAATTCATCTTTGTAGTACAGAAAGTATAAATTGGTTTTCAAAATGTGAAGAAAGTGCATATATTAACGAATGCCCTGTATGTACTTCTGAATGGCACAGTAACATATTCCTCTTTTATCATTCGTTAACCACAGTATGGTGTGTCAAAGCCACATATAATGGAATCGAATCTGTTTTATTTTGAAAAAAACTAAAAAACAGAAACAAACGTTATAAGAGAAATTTTAACGTTTCTTCAAAGGCAAAGGACACTTATCGCAACAGGACAAAATGGAGGGGTTTCCTCTTCAATTTTAGCTTTCTTTCGTCAAAATATGTAAATAACTTTGGGAGATATGGCGAATAGTATGTAGTATATAGTAACAATGGAAAACAATATAATACATATATAGAATGACATATGCTATATTGTTGAATAGTTGCCTAACAACATATATACCAAATAGGAGAGTTTTTTACAAAAAATTGAAGAAATTAGTGGTTGAAGCCATATATTTTCCAGTTACAACGAGTGTCACGTGGTCTCATCAGCCGTGAGAGGGTTAACTATTTCTTCTAAAGAAACAGGTACTACGTTCATTTTTTAGTGCAATTTGTAGTAATTTGTGTATTTATTTTCCCATGATGATGTGTAGAACATTTAGTTAGCATATTTGGTTGAGATTTGGAAAAAATATATAGGGTGATGCAAAATTCAGCTTTGTAGTACAGAAAGTATAATTTGGTTTTCAAAATGTGAAGAAAGTGCATATATTAACGAATGCCCTGTATGTACTTCTGAATGGCACAGTAACATATTCCTCTTTTATCATTCGTTAACCACAGTATGGTGTGTCAAAGCCACATATAATGGAATCGAATCTGTTTTATTTTGAAAAAACTAAAAAAGAGAAACAAACGTTATAAGAGGAATTTTAACGTTTCTTCAAGGGCAAAGGACCCTTATCGCAACAGGACAAAGTGGAGAGGTTTCCTCTTCAATTTTAGCTTTATTTCGTCAAAATATGTAAATAAGTTTGGAAGATATGGCGATTAGTATGTAGTATATATCAACAATGATTAATAATATAATATATATGTAGAATGACATATGCTATATTGTTGAATAGTTGCCTAACAACAAATATATACCAAATAGGAAAGTTTTTTAAAAATTGAAGAAATTAGTGGTTGAAGCCTTACATTTTCCAGTTACAACGAGTGTCACGTGGTCTCATCAGCCGTGAGAGGGTTAACTATTTCTTCTAAAGCAACAGGTACTACGTTCATTTTTTAGTGCAGTTTGTAGTAATTTGTGCATTAGTTTCCCATGATGATGTGTAGAACATTTAGTTAGCATATTTGGTTGAGTTTTTTAAAAAATATACAGGGTGATGCAAAATTCAGCTTTGTAGTACAGAAAGTTTAACTTGGTTTTCAAAATGTGAAGAAATTGCATATATTAACGAATGCCCTGTATGTACTTCTGAATGGCACAGTAACATATTCCTCTTTTATCATTCGTTAACCATAGTATGGTGTGCCAAAGCCACATATAATGGAATCGAATCTGTTTTATTTTGAAAAAACTAAAAAAGAGAAACAAACGTTATAAGAGGAATTTTAACGTTTTTTCAAGGACAAAGGACCTTTATCGCAACCGTACAAAATGGAGGGCTTTGCTCTTCAATTTGAGCCTTATTTTGTCAAAATATGTAAATAACTTTGGGAGATATGGCGAATAGTATGTAGTATATAGTAACAATGGATAAGAATATAATATATATGTAGAATGACATATGCTATATTGTTGAATAGTTGCCTAACAACATATATGTATCAAATAGGAGAGTTTTTTAAAAAAATTGGAGAAATTAGTGGTTGAAGCCATACATTTTCCAGTTACAACGAGTGTCACGTGGTCTCATCAGCCGTGAGAGGGTTAACTATTTCTTCTAAAGGAACAGGTACTACGTTCATTTTTTTGTGCAGTTTGTAGTAATTTGTGCATTTATTTTCCCATCATGATGTGTAGAACATTTAGTTAGCATATTTGGTTGAGATTTCGAAAAAATATACAGGGTGATGCAAAATTCATCTTTGTAGTACAGAAAGTATAAATTGGTTTTCAAAATGTGAAGAAAGTGCATATTTTAACGAATGCCCTGTATGTACTTCTGAATGGCACAGTAACATATTCCTCTTTTATCATTCGTTAACCACAGTATGGTGTGTCAAAGCCACATATAATGGAATCGAATCTGTTTTATTTTGAAAAAAACTAAAAAACAGAAACAAACGTTATAAGAGAAATTTTAACGTTTCTTCAAAGGCAAAGAACACTTATCGCAACAGGACAAAATGGAGGGGTTTCCTCTTCAATTTTAGCTTTCTTTCGTCAAAATATGTAAATAACTTTGGGAGATATGGCGAATAGTATGTAGTATATAGTAACAATGGAAAACAATATAATATATATATAGAATGACATATGCTATATTGTTGAATAGTTGCCTAACAACATATATACCAAATAGGAGAGTTTTTTACAAAAAATTGAAGAAATTAGTGGTTGAAGCCATATATTTTCCAGTTACAACGAGTGTCACGTGGTCTCATCAGCCGTGAGAGGGTTAACTATTTCCTCTAAAGAAACAGGTACTACGTTCATTTTTTAGTGCAATTTGTAGTAATTTGTGTATTTATTTTCCCATGATGATGTGTAGAACATTTAGTTAGCATATTTGGTTGAGATTTGGAAAAAATATATAGGGTGATGCAAAATTCAGCTTTGTAGTACAGAAAGTATAATTTGGTTTTCAAAATGTGAAGAAAGTGCATATATTAACGAATGCCCTGTATGTACTTCTGAATGGCACAGTAACATATTCCTCTTTTATCATTCGTTAACCACAGTATGGTGTGTCAAAGCCACATATAATGGAATCGAATCTGTTTTATTTTGAAAAAACTAAAAAAGAGAAACAAACGTTATAAGAGGAATTTTAACGTTTCTTCAAGGGCAAAGGACCCTTATCGCAACAGGACAAAGTGGAGAGGTTTCCTCTTCAATTTTAGCTTTATTTCGTCAAAATATGTAAATAAGTTTGGAAGATATGGCGAATAGTATGTAGTATATAGCAACAATGATTAATAATATAATATATATGTAGAATGACATATGCTATATTGTTGAATAGTTGCCTAACAACAAACATATACCAAATAGGAAAGTTTTTTAAAAATTGAAGAAATTAGTGGTTGAAGCCTTACATTTTCCAGTTACAACGAGTGTCACGTGGTCTCATCAGCCGTGAGAGGGTTAACTATTTCTTCTAAAGCAACAGGTACTACGTTCATTTTTTAGTGCAGTTTGTAGTAATTTGTGCATTAGTTTCCCATGATGATGTGTAGAACATTTAGTTAGCATATTTGGTTGAGTTTTTTAAAAAATATACAGGGTGATGCAAAATTCAGCTTTGTAGTACAGAAAGTTTAACTTGGTTTTCAAAATGTGAAGAAATTGCATATATTAACGAATGCCCTGTATGTACTTCTGAATGGCACAGTAACATATTCCTCTTTTATCATTTGTTAACCATAGTATGGTGTGCCAAAGCCACATATAATGGAATCGAATCTGTTTTATTTTGAAAAAACTAAAAAAGAGAAACAAACGTTATAAGAGGAATTTTAACGTTTTTTCAAGGACAAAGGACCTTTATCGCAACCGTACAAAATGGAGGGCTTTGCTCTTCAATTTGAGCCTTATTTTGTCAAAATATGTAAATAACTTTGGGAGATATGGCGAATAGTATGTAGTATATAGTAACAATGAATAAGAATATAATATATATGTAGAATGACATATGCTATATTGTTGAATAGTTGCCTAACAACATATATGTATCAAATAGGAGAGTTTTTTAAAAAAATTGGAGAAATTAGTGGTTGAAGCCATACATTTTCCAGTTACAACGAGTGTCACGTGGTCTCATCAGCCGTGAGAGGGTTAACTATTTCTTCTAAAGGAACAGGTACTACGTTCATTTTTTTGTGCAGTTTGTAGTAATTTGTGCATTTATTTTCCCATCATGATGTGTAGAACATTTAGTTAGCATATTTGGTTGAGATTTCGAAAAAATATACAGGGTGATGCAAAATTCATCTTTGTAGTACAGAAAGTATAAATTGGTTTTCAAAATGTGAAGAAAGTGCATATTTTAACGAATGCCCTGTATGTACTTCTGAATGGCACAGTAACATATTCCTCTTTTATCATTCGTTAACCACAGTATGGTGTGTCAAAGCCACATATAATGGAATCGAATCTGTTTTATTTTGAAAAAAACTAAAAAACAGAAACAAACGTTATAAGAGAAATTTTAACGTTTCTTCAAAGGCAAAGGACACTTATCGCAACAGGACAAAATGGAGGGGTTTCCTCTTCAATTTTAGCTTTCTTTCGTCAAAATATGTAAATAACTTTGGGAGATATGGCGAATAGTATGTAGTATATAGTAACAATGGAAAACAATATAATATATATATAGAATGACATATGCTATATTGTTGAATAGTTGCCTAACAACATATATACCAAATAGGAGAGTTTTTTACAAAAAATTGAAGAAATTAGTGGTTGAAGCCATATATTTTCCAGTTACAACGAGTGTCACGTGGTCTCATCAGCCGTGAGAGGGTTAACTATTTCCTCTAAAGAAACAGGTACTACGTTCATTTTTTAGTGCAATTTGTAGTAATTTGTGTATTTATTTTCCCATGATGATGTGTAGAACATTTAGTTAGCATATTTGGTTGAGATTTGGAAAAAATATATAGGGTGATGCAAAATTCAGCTTTGTAGTACAGAAAGTATAATTTGGTTTTCAAAATGTGAAGAAAGTGCATATATTAACGAATGCCCTGTATGTACTTCTGAATGGCACAGTAACATATTCCTCTTTTATCATTCGTTAACCACAGTATGGTGTGTCAAAGCCACATATAATGGAATCGAATCTGTTTTATTTTGAAAAAACTAAAAAAGAGAAACAAACGTTATAAGAGGAATTTTAACGTTTCTTCAAGGGCAAAGGACCCTTATCGCAACAGGACAAAGTGGAGAGGTTTCCTCTTCAATTTTAGCTTTATTTCGTCAAAATATGTAAATAAGTTTGGAAGATATGGCGAATAGTATGTAGTATATAGCAACAATGATTAATAATATAATATATATGTAGAATGACATATGCTATATTGTTGAATAGTTGCCTAACAACAAATATATACCAAATAGGAAAGTTTTTTAAAAATTGAAGAAATTAGTGGTTGAAGCCTTACATTTTCCAGTTACAACGAGTGTCACGTGGTCTCATCAGCCGTGAGAGGGTTAACTATTTCTTCTAAAGCAACAGGTACTACGTTCATTTTTTAGTACAGTTTGTAGTAATTTGTGCATTAGTTTCCCATGATGATGTGTAGAACATTTAGTTAGCATATTTGGTTGAGTTTTTTAAAGAATATACAGGGTGATGCAAAATTCAGATTTGTAGTACAGAAAGTTTAACTTGGTTTTCAAAATGTGAAGAAATTGCATATATTAACGAATGCCCTGTATGTACTTCTGAATGGCACAGTAACATATTCCTCTTTTATCATTCGTTAACCATAGTATGGTGTGCCAAAGCCACATATAATGGAATCGAATCTGTTTTATTTTGAAAAAACTAAAAAAGAGAAACAAACGTTAGAAGAGGAATTTTAACGTTTTTTCAAGGACAAAGGACCTTTATCGCAACCGTACAAAATGGAGGGCTTTGCTCTTCAATTTGAGCCTTATTTTGTCAAAATATGTAAATAACTTTGGGAGATATGGCGAATAGTATGTAGTATATAGTAACAATGGATAAGAATATAATATATATGTAGAATGACATATGCTATATTGTTGAATAGTTGCCTAACAACATATATGTACCAAATAGGAGAGTTTTTTAAAAAAATTTGAGAAATTAGTGGTTGAAGCCTTACATTTTCCAGTTACAACGAGTGTCACGTGGTCTCATCAGCCGTGAGAGGGTTAACTATTTCTTCTAAAGGAACAGGTACTACGTTCATTTTTTTGTGCAGTTTGTAGTAATTTGTGCATTTATTTTCCCATCATGATGTGTAGAACATTTAGTTAGCATATTTGGTTGAGATTTCGAAAAAATATACAGGGTGATGCAAAATTCATCTTTGTAGTACAGAAAGTATAAATTGGTTTTCAAAATGTGAAGAAAGTGCATATATTAACGAATGCCCTGTATGTACTTCTGAATGGCACAGTAACATATTCCTCTTTTATCATTCGTTAACCACAGTATGGTGTGTCAAAGCCACATATAATGGAATCGAATCTGTTTTATTTTGAAAAAAACTGAAAAACAGAAACAAACGTTATAAGAGAAATTTTAACGTTTCTTCAAAGGCAAAGGACACTTATCGCAACAGGACAAAATGGAGGGGTTTCCTCTTCAATTTTAGCTTTCTTTCGTCAAAATATGTAAATAACTTTGGGAGATATGGCGAATAGTATGTAGTATATAGTAACAATGGAAAACAATATAATACATATATAGAATGACATATGCTATATTGTTGAATAGTTGCCTAACAACATATATACCAAATAGGAGAGTTTTTTACAAAAAATTGAAGAAATTAGTGGTTGAAGCCATATATTTTCCAGTTACAACGAGTGTCACGTGGTCTCATCAGCCGTGAGAGGGTTAACTATTTCTTCTAAAGAAACAGGTACTACGTTCATTTTTTAGTGCAATTTGTAGTAATTTGTGTATTTATTTTCCCATGATGATGTGTAGAACATTTAGTTAGCATATTTGGTTGAGATTTGGAAAAAATATATAGGGTGATGCAAAATTCAGCTTTGTAGTACAGAAAGTATAATTTGGTTTTCAAAATGTGAAGAAAGTGCATATATTAACGAATGCCCTGTATGTACTTCTGAATGGCACAGTAACATATTCCTCTTTTATCATTCGTTAACCACAGTATGGTGTGTCAAAGCCACATATAATGGAATCGAATCTGTTTTATTTTGAAAAAACTAAAAAAGAGAAACAAACGTTATAAGAGGAATTTTAACGTTTCTTCAAGGGCAAAGGACCCTTATCGCAACAGGACAAAGTGGAGAGGTTTCCTCTTCAATTTTAGCTTTATTTCGTCAAAATATGTAAATAAGTTTGGAAGATATGGCGATTAGTATGTAGTATATATCAACAATGATTAATAATATAATATATATGTAGAATGACATATGCTATATTGTTGAATAGTTGCCTAACAACAAATATATACCAAATAGGAAAGTTTTTTAAAAATTGAAGAAATTAGTGGTTGAAGCCTTACATTTTCCAGTTACAACGAGTGTCACGTGGTCTCATCAGCCGTGAGAGGGTTAACTATTTCTTCTAAAGCAACAGGTACTACGTTCATTTTTTAGTGCAGTTTGTAGTAATTTGTGCATTAGTTTCCCATGATGATGTGTAGAACATTTAGTTAGCATATTTGGTTGAGTTTTTTAAAAAATATACAGGGTGATGCAAAATTCAGCTTTGTAGTACAGAAAGTTTAACTTGGTTTTCAAAATGTGAAGAAATTGCATATATTAACGAATGCCCTGTATGTACTTCTGAATGGCACAGTAACATATTCCTCTTTTATCATTCGTTAACCATAGTATGGTGTGCCAAAGCCACATATAATGGAATCGAATCTGTTTTATTTTGAAAAAACTAAAAAAGAGAAACAAACGTTATAAGAGGAATTTTAACGTTTTTTCAAGGACAAAGGACCTTTATCGCAACCGTACAAAATGGAGGGCTTTGCTCTTCAATTTGAGCCTTATTTTGTCAAAATATGTAAATAACTTTGGGAGATATGGCGAATAGTATGTAGTATATAGTAACAATGGATAAGAATATAATATATATGTAGAATGACATATGCTATATTGTTGAATAGTTGCCTAACAACATATATGTATCAAATAGGAGAGTTTTTTAAAAAAATTGGAGAAATTAGTGGTTGAAGCCATACATTTTCCAGTTACAACGAGTGTCACGTGGTCTCATCAGCCGTGAGAGGGTTAACTATTTCTTCTAAAGGAACAGGTACTACGTTCATTTTTTTGTGCAGTTTGTAGTAATTTGTGCATTTATTTTCCCATCATGATGTGTAGAACATTTAGTTAGCATATTTGGTTGAGATTTCGAAAAAATATACAGGGTGATGCAAAATTCATCTTTGTAGTACAGAAAGTATAAATTGGTTTTCAAAATGTGAAGAAAGTGCATATTTTAACGAATGCCCTGTATGTACTTCTGAATGGCACAGTAACATATTCCTCTTTTATCATTCGTTAACCACAGTATGGTGTGTCAAAGCCACATATAATGGAATCGAATCTGTTTTATTTTGAAAAAAACTAAAAAACAGAAACAAACGTTATAAGAGAAATTTTAACGTTTCTTCAAAGGCAAAGGACACTTATCGCAACAGGACAAAATGGAGGGGTTTCCTCTTCAATTTTAGCTTTCTTTCGTCAAAATATGTAAATAACTTTGGGAGATATGGCGAATAGTATGTAGTATATAGTAACAATGGAAAACAATATAATATATATATAGAATGACATATGCTATATTGTTGAATAGTTGCCTAACAACATATATACCAAATAGGAGAGTTTTTTACAAAAAATTGAAGAAATTAGTGGTTGAAGCCATATATTTTCCAGTTACAACGAGTGTCACGTGGTCTCATCAGCAGTGAGAGGGTTAACTATTTCCTCTAAAGAAACAGGTACTACGTTTATTTTTTAGTGCAATTTGTAGTAATTTGTGTATTTATTTTCCCATGATGATGTGTAGAACATTTAGTTAGCATATTTGGTTGAGATTTGGAAAAAATATATAGGGTGATGCAAAATTCAGCTTTGTAGTACAGAAAGTATAATTTGGTTTTCAAAATGTGAAGAAAGTGCATATATTAACGAATGCCCTGTATGTACTTCTGAATGGCACAGTAACATATTCCTCTTTTATCATTCGTTAACCACAGTATGGTGTGTCAAAGCCACATATAATGGAATCGAATCTGTTTTATTTTGAAAAAACTAAAAAAGAGAAACAAACGTTATAAGAGGAATTTTAACGTTTCTTCAAGGGCAAAGGACCCTTATCGAACCAGGACAAAGTGGAGAGGTTTCCTCTTCAATTTTAGCTTTATTTCGTCAAAATATGTAAATAAGTTTGGAAGATATGGCGAATAGTATGTAGTATATAGCAACAATGATTAATAATATAATATATATGTAGAATGACATATGCTATATTGTTGAATAGTTGCCTAACAACAAATATATACCAAATAGGAAAGTTTTTTAAAAATTGAAGAAATTAGTGGTTGAAGCCTTACATTTTCCAGTTACAACGAGTGTCACGTGGTCTCATCAGCCGTGAGAGGGTTAACTATTTCTTCTAAAGCAACAGGTACTACGTTCATTTTTTAGTGCAGTTTGTAGTAATTTGTGCATTAGTTTCCCATGATGATGTGTAGAACATTTAGTTAGCATATTTGGTTGAGTTTTTTAAAAAATATACAGGGTGATGCAAAATTCAGCTTTGTAGTACAGAAAGTTTAACTTGGTTTTCAAAATGTGAAGAAATTGCATATATTAACGAATGCCCTGTATGTACTTCTGAATGGCACAGTAACATATTCCTCTTTTATCATTCGTTAACCATAGTATGGTGTGCCAAAGCCACATATAATGGAATCGAATCTGTTTTATTTTGAAAAAACTAAAAAAGAGAAACAAACGTTATAAGAGGAATTTTAACGTTTTTTCAAGGACAAAGGACCTTTATCGCAACCGTACAAAATGGAGGGCTTTGCTCTTCAATTTGAGCCTTATTTTGTCAAAATATGTAAATAACTTTGGGAGATATGGCGAATAGTATGTAGTATATAGTAACAATGGATAAGAATATAATATATATGTAGAATGACATATGCTATATTGTTGAATAGTTGCCTAACAACATATATGTATCAAATAGGAGAGTTTTTTAAAAAAATTGGAGAAATTAGTGGTTGAAGCCATACATTTTCCAGTTACAACGAGTGTCACGTGGTCTCATCAGCCGTGAGAGGGTTAACTATTTCTTCTAAAGGAACAGGTACTACGTTCATTTTTTTGTGCAGTTTGTAGTAATTTGTGCATTTATTTTCCCATCATGATGTGTAGAACATTTAGTTAGCATATTTGGTTGAGATTTCGAAAAAATATACAGGGTGATGCAAAATTCATCTTTGTAGTACAGAAAGTATAAATTGGTTTTCAAAATGTGAAGAAAGTGCATATTTTAACGAATGCCCTGTATGTACTTCTGAATGGCACAGTAACATATTCCTCTTTTGTCATTCGTTAACCACAGTATGGTGTGTCAAAGCCACATATAATGGAATCGAATCTGTTTTATTTTGAAAAAAACTAAAAAACAGAAACAAACGTTATAAGAGAAATTTTAACGTTTCTTCAAAGGCAAAGGACACTTATCGCAACAGGACAAAATGGAGGGGTTTCCTCTTCAATTTTAGCTTTCTTTCGTCAAAATATGTAAATAACTTTGGGAGATATGGCGAATAGTATGTAGTATATAGTAACAATGGAAAACAATATAATATATATATAGAATGACATATGCTATATTGTTGAATAGTTGCCTAACAACATATATACCAAATAGGAGAGTTTTTTACAAAAAATTGAAGAAATTAGTGGTTGAAGCCATATATTTTCCAGTTACAACGAGTGTCACGTGGTCTCATCAGCCGTGAGAGGGTTAACTATTTCCTCTAAAGAAACAGGTACTACGTTCATTTTTTAGTGCAATTTGTAGTAATTTGTGTATTTATTTTCCCATGATGATGTGTAGAACATTTAGTTAGCATATTTGGTTGAGATTTGGAAAAAATATATAGGGTGATGCAAAATTCAGCTTTGTAGTACAGAAAGTATAATTTGGTTTTCAAAATGTGAAGAAAGTGCATATATTAACGAATGCCCTGTATGTACTTCTGAATGGCACAGTAACATATTCCTCTTTTATCATTCGTTAACCACAGTATGGTGTGTCAAAGCCACATATAATGGAATCGAATCTGTTTTATTTTGAAAAAACTAAAAAAGAGAAACAAACGTTATAAGAGGAATTTTAACGTTTCTTCAAGGGCAAAGGACCCTTATCGCAACAGGACAAAGTGGAGAGGTTTCCTCTTCAATTTTAGCTTTATTTCGTCAAAATATGTAAATAAGTTTGGAAGATATGGCGAATAGTATGTAGTATATAGCAACAATGATTAATAATATAATATATATGTAGAATGACATATGCTATATTGTTGAATAGTTGCCTAACAACAAATATATACCAAATAGGAAAGTTTTTTAAAAATTGAAGAAATTAGTGGTTGAAGCCTTACATTTTCCAGTTACAACGAGTGTCACGTGGTCTCATCAGCCGTGAGAGGGTTAACTATTTCTTCTAAAGCAACAGGTACTACGTTCATTTTTTAGTGCAGTTTGTAGTAATTTGTGCATTAGTTTCCCATGATGATGTGTAGAACATTTAGTTAGCATATTTGGTTGAGTTTTTTAAAAAATATACAGGGTGATGCAAAATTCAGCTTTGTAGTACAGAAAGTTTAACTTGGTTTTCAAAATGTGAAGAAATTGCATATATTAACGAATGCCCTGTATGTACTTCTGAATGGCACAGTAACATATTCCTCTTTTATCATTTGTTAACCATAGTATGGTGTGCCAAAGCCACATATAATGGAATCGAATCTGTTTTATTTTGAAAAAACTAAAAAAGAGAAACAAACGTTATAAGAGGAATTTTAACGTTTTTTCAAGGACAAAGGACCTTTATCGCAACCGTACAAAATGGAGGGCTTTGCTCTTCAATTTGAGCCTTATTTTGTCAAAATATGTAAATAACTTTGGGAGATATGGCGAATAGTATGTAGTATATAGTAACAATGAATAAGAATATAATATATATGTAGAATGACATATGCTATATTGTTGAATAGTTGCCTAACAACATATATGTATCAAATAGGAGAGTTTTTTAAAAAAATTGGAGAAATTAGTGGTTGAAGCCATACATTTTCCAGTTACAACGAGTGTCACGTGGTCTCATCAGCCGTGAGAGGGTTAACTATTTCTTCTAAAGGAACAGGTACTACGTTCATTTTTTTGTGCAGTTTGTAGTAATTTGTGCATTTATTTTCCCATCATGATGTGTAGAACATTTAGTTAGCATATTTGGTTGAGATTTCGAAAAAATATACAGGGTGATGCAAAATTCATCTTTGTAGTACAGAAAGTATAAATTGGTTTTCAAAATGTGAAGAAAGTGCATATTTTAACGAATGCCCTGTATGTACTTCTGAATGGCACAGTAACATATTCCTCTTTTATCATTCGTTAACCACAGTATGGTGTGTCAAAGCCACATATAATGGAATCGAATCTGTTTTATTTTGAAAAAAACTAAAAAACAGAAACAAACGTTATAAGAGAAATTTTAACGTTTCTTCAAAGGCAAAGGACACTTATCGCAACAGGACAAAATGGAGGGGTTTCCTCTTCAATTTTAGCTTTCTTTCGTCAAAATATGTAAATAACTTTGGGAGATATGGCGAATAGTATGTAGTATATAGTAACAATGGAAAACAATATAATATATATATAGAATGACATATGCTATATTGTTGAATAGTTGCCTAACAACATATATACCAAATAGGAGAGTTTTTTACAAAAAATTGAAGAAATTAGTGGTTGAAGCCATATATTTTCCAGTTACAACGAGTGTCACGTGGTCTCATCAGCCGTGAGAGGGTTAACTATTTCCTCTAAAGAAACAGGTACTACGTTCATTTTTTAGTGCAATTTGTAGTAATTTGTGTATTTATTTTCCCATGATGATGTGTAGAACATTTAGTTAGCATATTTGGTTGAGATTTGGAAAAAATATATAGGGTGATGCAAAATTCAGCTTTGTAGTACAGAAAGTATAATTTGGTTTTCAAAATGTGAAGAAAGTGCATATATTAACGAATGCCCTGTATGTACTTCTGAATGGCACAGTAACATATTCCTCTTTTATCATTCGTTAACCACAGTATGGTGTGTCAAAGCCACATATAATGGAATCGAATCTGTTTTATTTTGAAAAAACTAAAAAAGAGAAACAAACGTTATAAGAGGAATTTTAACGTTTCTTCAAGGGCAAAGGACCCTTATCGCAACAGGACAAAGTGGAGAGGTTTCCTCTTCAATTTTAGCTTTATTTCGTCAAAATATGTAAATAAGTTTGGAAGATATGGCGAATAGTATGTAGTATATAGCAACAATGATTAATAATATAATATATATGTAGAATGACATATGCTATATTGTTGAATAGTTGCCTAACAACAAATATATACCAAATAGGAAAGTTTTTTAAAAATTGAAGAAATTAGTGGTTGAAGCCTTACATTTTCCAGTTACAACGAGTGTCACGTGGTCTCATCAGCCGTGAGAGGGTTAACTATTTCTTCTAAAGCAACAGGTACTACGTTCATTTTTTAGTGCAGTTTGTAGTAATTTGTGCATTAGTTTCCCATGATGATGTGTAGAACATTTAGTTAGCATATTTGGTTGAGTTTTTTAAAAAATATACAGGGTGATGCAAAATTCAGCTTTGTAGTACAGAAAGTTTAACTTGGTTTTCAAAATGTGAAGAAATTGCATATATTAACGAATGCCCTGTATGTACTTCTGAATGGCACAGTAACATATTCCTCTTTTATCATTTGTTAACCATAGTATGGTGTGCCAAAGCCACATATAATGGAATCGAATCTGTTTTATTTTGAAAAAACTAAAAAAGAGAAACAAACGTTATAAGAGGAATTTTAACGTTTTTTCAAGGACAAAGGACCTTTATCGCAACCGTACAAAATGGAGGGCTTTGCTCTTCAATTTGAGCCTTATTTTGTCAAAATATGTAAATAACTTTGGGAGATATGGCGAATAGTATGTAGTATATAGTAACAATGAATAAGAATATAATATATATGTAGAATGACATATGCTATATTGTTGAATAGTTCCCTAACAACATATATGTATCAAATAGGAGAGTTTTTTAAAAAAATTGGAGAAACTAGTGGTTGAAGCCATACATTTTCCAGTTACAACGAGTGTCACGTGGTCTCATCAGCCGTGAGAGGGTTAACTATTTCTTCTAAAGGAACAGGTACTACGTTCATTTTTTTGTGCAGTTTGTAGTAATTTGTGCATTTATTTTCCCATCATGATGTGTAGAACATTTAGTTAGCATATTTGGTTGAGATTTCGAAAAAATATACAGGGTGATGCAAAATTCATCTTTGTAGTACAGAAAGTATAAATTGGTTTTCAAAATGTGAAGAAAGTGCATATTTTAACGAATGCCCTGTATGTACTTCTGAATGGCACAGTAACATATTCCTCTTTTATCATTCGTTAACCACAGTATGGTGTGTCAAAGCCACATATAATGGAATCGAATCTGTTTTATTTTGAAAAAAACTGAAAAACAGAAACAAACCTTATAAGAGAAATTTTAACGTTTCTTCAAAGGCAAAGGACACTTATCGCAACAGGACAAAATGGAGGGGTTTCCTCTTCAATTTTAGCTTTCTTTCGTCAAAATATGTAAATAACTTTGGGAGATATGGCGAATAGTATGTAGTATATAGTAACAATGGAAAACAATATAATATATATATAGAATGACATATGCTATATTGTTGAATAGTTGCCTAACAACATATATACCAAATAGGAGAGTTTTTTACAAAAAATTGAAGAAATTAGTGGTTGAAGCCATATATTTTCCAGTTACAACGAGTGTCACGTGGTCTCATCAGCCGTGAGAGGGTTAACTATTTCCTCTAAAGAAACAGGTACTACGTTCATTTTTTAGTGCAATTTGTAGTAATTTGTGTATTTATTTTCCCATGATGATGTGTAGAACATTTAGTTAGCATATTTGGTTGAGATTTGGAAAAAATATATAGGGTGATGCAAAATTCAGCTTTGTAGTACAGAAAGTATAATTTGGTTTTCAAAATGTGAAGAAAGTGCATATATTAACGAATGCCCTGTATGTACTTCTGAATGGCACAGTAACATATTCCTCTTTTATCATTCGTTAACCACAGTATGGTGTGTCAAAGCCACATATAATGGAATCGAATCTGTTTTATTTTGAAAAAACTAAAAAAGAGAAACAAACGTTATAAGAGGAATTTTAACGTTTCTTCAAGGGCAAAGGACCCTTATCGCAACAGGACAAAGTGGAGAGGTTTCCTCTTCAATTTTAGCTTTATTTCGTCAAAATATGTAAATAAGTTTGGAAGATATGGCGAATAGTATGTAGTATATAGCAACAATGATTAATAATATAATATATATGTAGAATGACATATGCTATATTGTTGAATAGTTGCCTAACAACAAATATATACCAAATAGGAAAGTTTTTAAAAATTGAAGAAATTAGTGGTTGAAGCCTTACATTTTCCAGTTACAACGAGTGTCACGTGGTCTCATCAGCCGTGAGAGGGTTAACTATTTCTTCTAAAGCAACAGGTACTACGTTCATTTTTTAGTGCAGTTTGTAGTAATTTGTGCATTAGTTTCCCATGATGATGTGTAGAACATTTAGTTAGCATATTTGGTTGAGTTTTTTAAAAAATATGCAGGGTGATGCAAAATTCAGATTTGTAGTACAGAAAGTATAAATTGGTTTTCAAAATGTGAAGAAAGTGCATATATTAACGAATGCCCTGTATGTACTTCTGAATGGCACAGTAACATATTCCTCTTTTATCATTCGTTAACCATAGTATGGTGTGTCAAAGCCACATATAATGGAATCGAATCTGTTTTATTTTGAAAAAACTAAAAAAGAGAAACAAACGTTAGAAGAGGAATTTTAACGTTTTTTCAAGGACAAAGGACCTTTATTGGAACCGTACAAAATGGAGGGCTTTGCTCTTCAATTTGAGCCTTATTTTGTCAAAATATGTAAATAACTTTGGGAGATATGGCGAATAGTATGTAGTATATAGTAACAATGGAAAACAATATAATATATATATAGAATGACATATGCTATATTGTTGAATAGTTGCCTAACAACATATATACCAAATAGGAGAGTTTTTTACAAAAAATTGAAGAAATTAGTGGTTGAAGCCATATATTTTCCAGTTACAACGAGTGTCACGTGGTCTCATCAGCCGTGAGAGGGTTAACTATTTCTTCTAAAGAAACAGGTACTACGTTCATTTTTTAGTGCAATTTGTAGTAATTTGTGTATTTATTTTCCCATGATGATGTGTAGAACATTTAGTTAGCATATTTGGTTGAGATTTGGAAAAAATATATAGGGTGATGCAAAATTCAGCTTTGTAGTACAGAAAGTATAATTTGGTTTTCAAAATGTGAAGAAAGTGCATATATTAACGAATGCCCTGTATGTACTTCTGAATGGCACAGTAACATATTCCTCTTTTATCATTCGTTAACCACAGTATGGTGTGTCAAAGCCACATATAATTTAATCGAATCTGTTTTATTTTGAAAAAACTAAAAAAGAGAAACAAACGTTAGAAGAGGAATTTTAACGTTTCTTCAAGGGCAAAGGACCCTTATCGCAACAGGACAAAGTGGAGAGGTTTCCTCTTCAATTTTAGCTTTATTTCGTCAAAATATGTAAATAAGTTTGGAAGATATGGCGAATAGTATGTAGTATATAGCAACAATGATTAATAATATAATTTATATGTAGAATGACATATGCTATATTGTTGAATAGTTGCCTAACAACAAATATATACCAAATAGGAAAGTTTTTTAAAAATTGAAGAAATTAGTGGTTGAAGCCTTACATTTTCCAGTTACAACGAGTGTCACGTGGTCTCATCAGCCGTGAGAGGGTTAACTATTTCTTCTAAAGGAACAGGTACTACGTTCATTTTTTTGTGCAGTTTGTAGTAATTTGTGCATTTATTTTCCCATGATGATGTGTAGAACATTTAGTTAGCATATTTGGTTGAGATTTGGAAAAAATATATAGGGTGATGCAAAATTCAGCTTTGTAGTACAGAAAGTATAATTTGGTTTTCAAAATGTGAAGAAAGTGCATATATTAACGAATGCCCTGTATGAACTTCTGAATGGCACAGTAACATATTCCTCTTTTATCATTCGTTAACCACAGTATGGTGTGTCAAAGCCACATATAATGGAATCGAATCTGTTTTATTTTGAAAAAACTAAAAAAGAGAAACAAACGTTATAAGAGGAATTTTAACGTTTCTTCAAGGGCAAAGGACCCTTATCGCAACAGCACAAAGTGGAGAGGTTTCCTCTTCAATTTTAGCTTTATTTCGTCAAAATATGTAAATAAGTTTGGAAGATATGGCGAATAGTATGTAGTATATAGCAACAATGATTAATAATATAATATATATGTAGAATGACATATGCTATATTGTTGAATAGTTGCCTAACAACAAATATATACCAAATAGGAAAGTTTTTTAAAAATTGAAGAAATTAGTGGTTGAAGCCTTACATTTTCCAGTTACAACGAGTGTCACGTGGTCTCATCAGCCGTGAGAGGGTTAACTATTTCTTCTAAAGCAACAGGTACTACGTTCATTTTTTAGTGCAGTTTGTAGTAATTTGTGCATTAGTTTCCCATGATGATGTGTAGAACATTTAGTTAGCATATTTGGTTGAGTTTTTTAAAAAATATACAGGGTGATGCAAAATTCAGCTTTGTAGTACAGAAAGTTTAACTTGGTTTTCAAAATGTGAAGAAATTGCATATATTAACGAATGCCCTGTATGTACTTCTGAATGGCACAGTAACATATTCCTCTTTTATCATTCGTTAACCATAGTATGGTGTGCCAAAGCCACATATAATGGAATCGAATCTGTTTTATTTTGAAAAAACTAAAAAAGAGAAACAAACGTTAGAAGAGGAATTTTAACGTTTCTTCAAGGGCAAAGGACCTTCATCGCAACCGTACAAAATGGAGGGTTTTGCTCTTCGATTTGAGCCTTAGTTTGTCAAAATATGTAAATAACTTTGGGAGATATGGCGAATAGTATGTAGTATATAGTAACAATGGATAAGAATATAATATATATGTAGAATGACATATGCTATATTGTTGAATAGTTGCCTAACAACATATATGTACCAAATAGGAGAGTTTTTCAAAAAAATTGAAGAAATTAGTGGTTGAAGCCATACATTTTCCAGTTACAACGAGTGTCACGTGGTCTCATCAGCCGTGAGAGGGTTAACTATTTCTTCTAAAGGAACAGGTACTACGTTCATTTTTTTGTGCAGTTTGTAGTAATTTGTGCATTTATTTTCCCATCATGATGTGTAGAACATTTATTTAGCATATTTGGTTGAGATTTGGAAAAAATATACAGGGTGATGCAAAATTCATCTTTGTAGTACAGAAAGTATAAATTGGTTTTCGAAATGTGAAGAAAGTGCATATATTAACGAATGCCCTGTATGTACTTCTGAATGGCACAGTAACATATTCCTCTTTTATCATTCGTTAACCACAGTATGGTGTGCCAAAGCCACATATAATGGAATCGAATCTGTTTTATTTTGAAAAAACTAAAAAACAGAAACAAACGTTATAAGAGAAATTTTAACGTTTCTTCAAAGACAAAGGACACTTATCGCAACAGGACAAAATGGAGGGGTTTCCTCTTCAATTTTAGCTTTCTTTCGTCAAAATATGTAAATAACTTTGGGAGATATGGCGAATAGTATGTAGTATATAGTAACAATGGAAAACAATATAATATATATATAGAATGACATATGCTATATTGTTGAATAGTTGCCTAACAACATATATACCAAATAGGAGAGTTTTTTACAAAAAATTGAAGAAATTAGTGGTTGAAGCCATATATTTTCCAGTTACAACGAGTGTCACGTGGTCTCATCAGCCGTGAGAGGGTTAACTATTTCTTCTAAAGAAACAGGTACTACGTTCATTTTTTAGTGCAATTTGTAGTAATTTGTGTATTTATTTTCCCATGATGATGTGTAGAACATTTAGTTAGCATATTTGGTTGAGATTTGGAAAAAATATATAGGGTGATGCAAAATTCAGCTTTGTAGTACAGAAAGTATAATTTGGTTTTCAAAATGTGAAGAAAGTGCATATATTAACGAATGCCCTGTATGTACTTCTGAATGGCACAGTAACATATTCCTCTTTTATCATTCGTTAACCACAGTATGGTGTGTCAAAGCCACATATAATGGAATCGAATCTGTTTTATTTTGAAAAAACTAAAAAAGAGAAACAAACGTTAGAAGAGGAATTTTAACGTTTCTTCAAGGGCAAAGGACCCTTATCGCAACAGGACAAAGTGGAGAGGTTTCCTCTTCAATTTTAGCTTTATTTCGTCAAAATATGTAAATAACTTTGGAAGATATGGCGAATAGTATGTAGTATATAGCAACAATGATTAATAATATAATATATATGTATAATGACATGTGCTATATTGTTGAATAGTTGCCTAACAACAAATATATACCAAATAGGAAAGTTTTTTAAAAATTGAAGAAATTAGTGGTTGAAGCCTTACATTTTCCAGTTACAACGAGTGTCACGTGGTCTCATCAGCCGTGAGAGGGTTAACTATTTCTTCTAAAGCAACAGGTACTACGTTCATTTTTTAGTGCAGTTTGTAGTAATTTGTGCATTAGTTTCCCATGATGATGTGTAGAACATTTAGTTAGCATATTTGGTTGAGATTTGTAAAAAATATACAGGGTGATGCAAAATTCAGCTTTGTAGTACAGAAAGTTTAACTTGGTTTTCAAAATGTGAAGAAATTGCATATATTAACGAATGCCCTGTATGTACTTCTGAATGGCACAGTAACATATTCCTCTTTTATCATTCGTTAACCATAGTATGGTGTGTCAAAGCCACATATAATGGAATCGAATCTGTTTTATTTTGAAAAAACTAAAAAAGAGAAACAAACGTTGAAGAGGAATTTTAGCGTTTCTTCAAGGGCAAAGGACCTTCATCGCAACCGTACAAAATGGAGGGCTTTGCTCTTCGATTTGAGCCTTAGTTTGTCAAAATATGTAAATAACTTTGGGAGATATGGCGAATAGTATGTAGTATATAGTAACAATGGATAAGAATATAATATATATGTAGAATGACATATGCTATATTGTTGAATAGTTGCCTAACAACATATATGTACCAAATAGGAGAGTTTTTTAAAAAAAATTGGAGAAATTAGTGGTTGAAGCCATACATTTTCCAGTTACAACGAGTGTCACGTGGTCTCATCAGCCGTGAGAGGGTTAACTATTTCTTCTAAAGGAACAGGTACTACGTTCATTTTTTTGTGCAGTTTGTAGTAATTTGTGCATTTATTTTCCCATCATGATGTGTAGAACATTTATTTAGCATATTTGGTTGAGATTTGGAAAAAATATACAGGGTGATGAAAAATTCATCTTTGTAGTACAGAAAGTATAAATTGGTTTTCAAAATGTGAAGAAAGTGCATATATTAACGAATGCCCTGTATGTACTTCTGCATGGCACAGTAACATATTCCTCTTTTATCATTCGTTAACCATAGTATGGTGTGTCAAAGCCACATATAATGGAATCGAATCTGTTTTATTTTGAAAAAACTAAAAAACAGAAACAAACGTTATAAGAGAAATTTTAACGTTTCTTCAAGGGCAAAGGACACTTATCGCAACAGGACAAAATGGAGGGGTTTCCTCTTCAATTTTAGCTTTCTTTCGTCAAAATATGTAAATAACTTTGGGAGATATGGCGAATAGTATGTAGTATATAGTAACAATGGAAAACAATATAATATATATATAGAATGACATATGCTATATTGTTGAATAGTTGCCTAACAACAAATATATACCAAATAGGAAAGTTTTTTAAAAATTGAAGAAATTAGTGGTTGAAGCCTTACATTTTCCAGTTACAACGAGTGTCACGTGGTCTCATCAGCCGTGAGAGGGTTAACTATTTCTTCTAAAGCAACAGGTACTACGTTCATTTTTTAGTGCAGTTTGTAGTAATTTGTGCATTAGTTTCCCATGATGATGTGTAGAACATTTAGTTAGCATATTTGGTTGAGTTTTTTAAAAAATATACAGGGTGATGCAAAATTCAGCTTTGTAGTACAGAAAGTTTAACTTGGTTTTCAAAATGTGAAGAAATTGCATATATTAACGAATGCCCTGTATGTACTTCTGAATGGCACAGTAACATATTCCTCTTTTATCATTCGTTAACCATAGTATGGTGTGTCAAAGCCACATATAATGGAATCGAATCTGTTTTATTTTGAAAAAACTAAAAAAGAGAAACAAACGTTAGAAGAGGAATTTTAACGTTTCTTCAAGGGCAAAGGACCTTTATCGCAACCGTACAAAATGGAGGGCTTTGCTCTTGAATTTGAGCCTTATTTTGTCAAAATATGTAAATAACTTTGGGAGATATGGCGAATAGTATGTAGTATATAGTAACAATGGATAAGAATATAATATATATGTAGAATGACATATGCTATATTGTTGAATAGTTGCCTAACAACATATATGTACCAAATAGGAGAGTTTGTTAAACAAAAATTGAAGAAATTAGTGGTTGAAGCCATACATTTTCCAGTTACAACGAGTGTCACGTGGTCTCATCAGCCGTGAGAGGGTTAACTATTTCTTCTAAAGCAACAGGTACTACGTTCATTTTTTTTGCAGTTTGTAGTAATTTGTGCATTTATTTTCCCATCATGATGTGTAGAACATTTAGTTAGCATATTTGGTTGAGATTTCGAAAAAATATACACGGTGATGCAACATTCATCTTTGTAGTACAGAAAGTATAAATTGGTTTTCAAAATGTGAAGAAAGTGCATATATTAACGAATGCCCTGTATGTACTTCTGAATGGTACAGTAACATATTCCTCTTTTATCATTCGTTAACCACAGTATGGTGTGTCAAAAATATATAATGGAATCGAATCTGTTTTATTTTGAAAAAAACTAAAAAACAGAAACAAACGTTACAAGTGGAATTTTAACGTTTCTTCAAGGGCAAAGGACCCTTATCGCAACAGGACAAAGTGGAGAGGTTTCCTCTTCAATTTTAGCTTTATTTCGTCAAAATATGTAAATAACTTTGGAAGATATGGCGAATAGTATGTAGTATATAGCAACAATGATTAATAATATAATATATATGTATAATGACATGTGCTATATTGTTGAATAGTTGCCTAACAACAAATATATACCAAATAGGAAAGTTTTTTAAAAATTGAAGAAATTAGTGGTTGAAGCCTTACATTTTCCAGTTACAACGAGTGTCACGTGGTCTCATCAGCCGTGAGAGGGTTAACTATTTCTTCTAAAGCAACAGGTACTACGTTCATTTTTTAGTGCAGTTTGTAGTAATTTGTGCATTAGTTTCCCATGATGATGTGTAGAACATTTAGTTAGCATATTTGGTTGAGATTTGTAAAAAATATACAGGGTGATGCAAAATTCAGCTTTGTAGTACAGAAAGTTTAACTTGGTTTTCAAAATGTGAAGAAATTGCATATATTAACGAATGCCCTGTATGTACTTCTGAATGGCACAGTAACATATTCCTCTTTTATCATTCGTTAACCATAGTATGGTGTGTCAAAGCCACATATAATGGAATCGAATCTGTTTTATTTTGAAAAAACTAAAAAAGAGAAACAAACGTTGAAGAGGAATTTTAGCGTTTCTTCAAGGGCAAAGGACCTTCATCGCAACCGTACAAAATGGAGGGCTTTGCTCTTCGATTTGAGCCTTAGTTTGTCAAAATATGTAAATAACTTTGGGAGATATGGCGAATAGTATGTAGTATATAGTAACAATGGATAAGAATATAATATATATGTAGAATGACATATGCTATATTGTTGAATAGTTGCCTAACAACATATATGTACCAAATAGGAGAGTTTTTTAAAAAAAATTGGAGAAATTAGTGGTTGAAGCCATACATTTTCCAGTTACAACGAGTGTCACGTGGTCTCATCAGCCGTGAGAGGGTTAACTATTTCTTCTAAAGGAACAGGTACTACGTTCATTTTTTTGTGCAGTTTGTAGTAATTTGTGCATTTATTTTCCCATCATGATGTGTAGAACATTTATTTAGCATATTTGGTTGAGATTTGGAAAAAATATACAGGGTGATGAAAAATTCATCTTTGTAGTACAGAAAGTATAAATTGGTTTTCAAAATGTGAAGAAAGTGCATATATTAACGAATGCCCTGTATGTACTTCTGCATGGCACAGTAACATATTCCTCTTTTATCATTCGTTAACCATAGTATGGTGTGTCAAAGCCACATATAATGGAATCGAATCTGTTTTATTTTGAAAAAACTAAAAAACAGAAACAAACGTTATAAGAGAAATTTTAACGTTTCTTCAAGGGCAAAGGACACTTATCGCAACAGGACAAAATGGAGGGGTTTCCTCTTCAATTTTAGCTTTCTTTCGTCAAAATATGTAAATAACTTTGGGAGATATGGCGAATAGTATGTAGTATATAGTAACAATGGAAAACAATATAATATATATATAGAATGACATATGCTATATTGTTGAATAGTTGCCTAACAACAAATATATACCAAATAGGAAAGTTTTTTAAAAATTGAAGAAATTAGTGGTTGAAGCCTTACATTTTCCAGTTACAACGAGTGTCACGTGGTCTCATCAGCCGTGAGAGGGTTAACTATTTCTTCTAAAGCAACAGGTACTACGTTCATTTTTTAGTGCAGTTTGTAGTAATTTGTGCATTAGTTTCCCATGATGATGTGTAGAACATTTAGTTAGCATATTTGGTTGAGTTTTTTAAAAAATATACAGGGTGATGCAAAATTCAGCTTTGTAGTACAGAAAGTTTAACTTGGTTTTCAAAATGTGAAGAAATTGCATATATTAACGAATGCCCTGTATGTACTTCTGAATGGCACAGTAACATATTCCTCTTTTATCATTCGTTAACCATAGTATGGTGTGTCAAAGCCACATATAATGGAATCGAATCTGTTTTATTTTGAAAAAACTAAAAAAGAGAAACAAACGTTAGAAGAGGAATTTTAACGTTTCTTCAAGGGCAAAGGACCTTTATCGCAACCGTACAAAATGGAGGGCTTTGCTCTTGAATTTGAGCCTTATTTTGTCAAAATATGTAAATAACTTTGGGAGATATGGCGAATAGTATGTAGTATATAGTAACAATGGATAAGAATATAATATATATGTAGAATGACATATGCTATATTGTTGAATAGTTGCCTAACAACATATATGTACCAAATAGGAGAGTTTGTTAAACAAAAATTGAAGAAATTAGTGGTTGAAGCCATACATTTTCCAGTTACAACGAGTGTCACGTGGTCTCATCAGCCGTGAGAGGGTTAACTATTTCTTCTAAAGCAACAGGTACTACGTTCATTTTTTTTGCAGTTTGTAGTAATTTGTGCATTTATTTTCCCATCATGATGTGTAGAACATTTAGTTAGCATATTTGGTTGAGATTTCGAAAAAATATACACGGTGATGCAACATTCATCTTTGTAGTACAGAAAGTATAAATTGGTTTTCAAAATGTGAAGAAAGTGCATATATTAACGAATGCCCTGTATGTACTTCTGAATGGTACAGTAACATATTCCTCTTTTATCATTCGTTAACCACAGTATGGTGTGTCAAAAATATATAATGGAATCGAATCTGTTTTATTTTGAAAAAAACTAAAAAACAGAAACAAACGTTACAAGTGGAATTTTAACGTTTCTTCAAGGGCAAAGGACATTTATCGCAACACGACAAAATGGAGGGGTTTCCTCTTCAATTTTAGCTTTATTTCGTCAAAATATGTAAATAACTTTGGGAGATATGGCGAATAGTATGTAGTATATAGTAACAATGGATAACAATATAATATATATGTAGAATGAAATATGCTATATTGTTGAATAGTTGCCTAACAACATATATATACCAAATAGGAGAGTTTTTTAAACAAAAATTGAAGAAATTAGTGGTTGAAGCCATACATTTTCCAGTTACAACGAGTGTCACGTGGTCTCATCAGCCGTGAGAGGGTTAACTATTTCTTCTAAAGAAACAGGTACTAGGTTCATTTTTTAGTGCAATTTGTAGTAATTTGTGCATTTATTTTCCCATGATGATGTGTAGAACATTTAGTTAGCATATTTGGTTGAGATTTGTAAAAAATATACAGGGTGATGCAAAATTCAGCCTTGTAGTACAGAAAGTTTAACTTGGTTTTCAAAATGTGAAGAAATTGCATATATTAACGAATGCCCTGTATGTACTTCTGAATGGCACAGTAACATATTTCTCTTTTATCATTCGTTAACCATAGTATGGTGTGTCAAAGCCACATATAATGGAATCGAATCTGTTTTATTTTGAAAAAACTAAAAAAGAGAAACAAACGTTATAAGAGGATTTTTAATGTTTCTTCAAGGACAAAGGACCTGTATCGACACCGTACAAAATGGATAGGTTTGCCCTTCAATTTGAGCTTTATTTCGTCAAAATATGTAAATAACTTTGGGAGATATGGCGAATAGTATGTAGTATATAGTAACAATGGATAACAATATAATATATATGTAGAATGACATATGCTATATTGTTGAATAGTTGCCTAACAACATATATATACCAAATAGGAGAGTTTTTTTAAAAAAAATTGAAGAAATTAGTGGTTGAAGCCATACATTTTCCAGTTACAACGAGTGTCACGTGATCTCATCAGCCGTGAGAGGGTTAACTATTTCTTCTAAAGCAACAGGTACTACGTTCATTTTTTTGTGCAGTTTGTAGTAATTTGTGCATTTATTTTCCCATCATGATGTGTAGAACATTTATTTAGCATATTTGGATGAGATTTGGAAAAAATATACAGGGTGATGCAAAATTCAGCTTGTAGTACAGAAAGTATAAATTGGTTTTCAAAATGTGAAGAAAGTGCATATATTAACGAATGCCCTGTATGTACTTCTGAATGGCACAGTAACATATTCCTCTTTTATCATTCGTTAACCACAGTATGGTGTGTCAAAGCCATATATAATGGAATCGAATCTGTTTTATTTTGAAAAAAACTAAAAAACAGGAACAAACGTTACAAGAGGAATTTTAACGTTTCTTCAAAAGCAAAGGACACTTATCGCAACAGGACAAAATGGAGGGGTTTCCTCTTCAATTTTAGCTTTATTTCGTCAAAATATGTAAATAACTTTGGGAGATATGGCGAATAGTATGTAGTCTATAGTAACAATGGATAAGAATATAATATATATGTAGAATGACATATGCTATATTGTTGAATAGTTGCCTAACAACATATATATACCAAATAGGAGAGTTTTTTACAAAAAATTGAAGAAATTAGTGGTTGAAGCCATATATTTTCCAGTTACAACGAGTGTCACGTGGTCTCATCAGCCGTGAGAGGGTTAACTATTTCTTCTAAAGAAACAGGTACTACGTTCATTTTTTTGTGCAGTTTGTAGTAATTTGTGCATTTATTTTCCCATCATGATGTGTAGAACATTTATTTAGCATATTTGGTTGATATTTCGAAAAAATATACAGTGTGATGCAAAATTCATCTTTGTAGTACAGAAAGTATAAATTGGTTTTCAAAATGTGAAGAAAGTGCATATATTAACGAATGCCCTGTATGTACTTCTGAATGGCACAGTAACATATTCCTCTTTTATCATTCGTTAACCACAGTATGGTGTGTCAAAGCCACATATAATGGAATCGAATCTGTTTTATTTTGAAAAAACTAAAAAACAGAAACAAACGTTATAAGATATTTTAACGTTTCTTCAAGGGCAAAGGACCCTTATCGCAACAGGACAAAGTAGAGAGGTTTCCTCTTCAATTTTAGCTTTATTTCGTCAAAATATATAAATAAGTTTGGAAGATATGGCGAATAGTATGTAGTATATAGCAACAATGATTAATAATATAATATATATGTAGAATGACATATGCTATATTGTTGAATAGTTGCCTAACAACAAATATATACCAAATAGGAAAGTTTTTTAAAAATTGAAGAAATTAGTGGTTGAAGCCTTACATTTTCCAGTTACAACGAGTGTCACGTGGTCTCATCAGCCGTGAGAGGGTTAACTATTTCTTCTAAAGCAACAGGTACTACGTTCATTTTTTAGTGCAGTTTGTAGTAATTTGTGCATTAGTTTCCCATGATGATGTGTAGAACATTTAGTTAGCATATTTGGTTGAGTTTTTTAAAAAATATACAGGGTGATGCAAAATTCAGCTTTGTAGTACAGAAAGTTTAACTTGGTTTTCAAAATGTGAAGAAATTGCATATATTAACGAATGCCCTGTATGTACTTCTGAATGGCACAGTAACATATTCCTCTTTTATCATTCGTTAACCATAGTATGGTGTGTCAAAGCCACATATAATGGAATCGAATCTGTTTTATTTTGAAAAAACTAAAAAAGAGAAACAAACGTTAGAAGAGGAATTTTAACGTTTCTGCAAGGGCAAAGGACCTTTATCGCAACCGTACAAAATGGAGGGCTTTGCTCTTGAATTTGAGCCTTATTTTGTCAAAATATGTAAATAACTTTGGGAGATATGGCGAATAGTATGTAGTATATAGTAACAATGGATAAGAATATAATATATATGTAGAATGACATATGCTATATTGTTGAATAGTTGCCTAACAACATATATGTACCAAATAGGAGAGTTTGTTAAACAAAAATTGAAGAAATTAGTGGTTGAAGCCATACATTTTCCAGTTACAACGAGTGTCACGTGGTCTCATCAGCCGTGAGAGGGTTAACTATTTCTTCTAAAGCAACAGGTACTACGTTCATTTTTTTTGCAGTTTGTAGTAATTTGTGCATTTATTTTCCCATCATGATGTGTAGAACATTTAGTTAGCATATTTGGTTGAGATTTCGAAAAAATATACACGGTGATGCAACATTCATCTTTGTAGTACAGAAAGTATAAATTGGTTTTCAAAATGTGAAGAAAGTGCATATATTAACGAATGCCCTGTATGTACTTCTGAATGGTACAGTAACATATTCCTCTTTTATCATTCGTTAACCACAGTATGGTGTGTCAAAAATATATAATGGAATCGAATCTGTTTTATTTTGAAAAAAACTAAAAAACAGAAACAAACGTTACAAGTGGAATTTTAACGTTTCTTCAAGGGCAAAGGACATTTATCGCAACACGACAAAATGGAGGGGTTTCCTCTTCAATTTTAGCTTTATTTCGTCAAAATATGTAAATAACTTTGGGAGATATGGCGAATAGTATGTAGTATATAGTAACAATGGATAACAATATAATATATATGTAGAATGAAATATGCTATATTGTTGAATAGTTGCCTAACAACATATATATACCAAATAGGAGAGTTTTTTAAACAAAAATTGAAGAAATTAGTTGTTGAAGCCATACATTTTCCAGTTACAACGAGTGTCACGTGGTCTCATCAGCCGTGAGAGGGTTAACTATTTCTTCTAAAGAAACAGGTACTAGGTTCATTTTTTAGTGCAATTTGTAGTAATTTGTGCATTTATTTTCCCATGATGATGTGTAGAACATTTAGTTAGCATATTTGGTTGAGATTTGTAAAAAATATACAGGGTGATGCAAAATTCAGCTTTGTAGTACAGAAAGTTTAACTTGGTTTTCAAAATGTGAAGAAATTGCATATATTAACGAATGCCCTGTATGTACTTCTGAATGGCACAGTAACATATTTCTCTTTTATCATTCGTTAACCATAGTATGGTGTGTCAAAGCCACATATAATGGAATCGAATCTGTTTTATTTTGAAAAAACTAAAAAAAAAACAAACGTTATAAGAGGATTTTTAATGTTTCTTCAAGGACAAAGGACCTGTATCGACACCGTACAAAATGGATAGGTTTGCCCTTCAATTTGAGCTTTATTTCGTCAAAATATGTAAATAACTTTGGGAGATATGGCGAATAGTATGTAGTATATAGTAACAATGGATAACAATATAATATATATGTAGAATGACATATGCTATATTGTTGAATAGTTGCCTAACAACATATATATACCAAATAGGAGAGTTTTTTTTAAAAAAAATGAAGAAATTAGTGGTTGAAGCCATACATTTTCCAGTTACAACGAGTGTCACGTGATCTCATCAGCCGTGAGAGGGTTAACTATTTCTTCTAAAGCAACAGGTACTACGTTCATTTTTTTGTGCAGTTTGTAGTAATTTGTGCATTTATTTTCCCATCATGATGTGTAGAACATTTATTTAGCATATTTGGATGAGATTTGGAAAAAATATACAGGGTGATGCAAAATTCAGCTTGTAGTACAGAAAGTATAAATTGGTTTTCAAAATGTGAATAAAGTGCATATATTAACGAATGCCCTGTATGTACTTCTGAATGGCACAGTAACATATTCCTCTTTTATCATTCGTTAACCACAGTATGGTGTGTCAAAGCCATATATAATGGAATCGAATCTGTTTTATTTTGAAAAAAACTAAAAAACAGGAACAAACGTTACAAGAGGAATTTTAACGTTTCTTCAAAAGCAAAGGACACTTATCGCAACAGGACAAAATGGAGGGGTTTCCCCTTCAATTTTAGCTTTATTTCGTCAAAATATGTAAATAACTTTGGGAGATATGGCGAATAGTATGTAGTCTATAGTAACAATGGATAAGAATATAATATATATGTAGAATGACATATGCTATATTGTTGAATAGTTGCCTAACAACATATATATACCAAATAGGAGAGTTTTTTACAAAAAATTGAAGAAATTAGTGGTTGAAGCCATATATTTTCCAGTTACAACGAGTGTCACGTGGTCTCATCAGCCGTGAGAGGGTTAACTATTTCTTCTAAAGAAACAGGTACTACGTTCATTTTTTTGTGCAGTTTGTAGTAATTTGTGCATTTATTTTCCCATCATGATGTGTAGAACATTTATTTAGCATATTTGGTTGAGATTTCGAAAAAATATACAGGGTGATGCAAAATTCATCTTTGTAGTACAGAAAGTATAAATTGGTTTTCAAAATGTGAAGAAAGTGCATATATTAACGAATGCCCTGTATGTACTTCTGAATGGCACAGTAACATATTCCTCTTTTATCATTCGTTAACCACAGTATGGTGTGTCAAAGCCACATATAATGGAATCGAATCTGTTTTATTTTGAAAAAACTAAAAAACAGAAACAAACGTTATAAGATATTTTAACGTTTCTTCAAGGGCAAAGGACCCTTATCGCAACAGGACAAAGTAGAGAGGTTTCCTCTTCAATTTTAGCTTTATTTCGTCAAAATATGTAAATAAGTTTGGAAGATATGGCGAATAGTATGTAGTATATAGCAACAATGATTAATAATATAATATATATGTTTAATGACATATGCTATATTGTTGAATAGTTGCCTAACAACAAATATATACCAAATAGGAAAGTTTTTTAAAAATTGAAGAAATTAGTGGTTGAAGCCTTACATTTTCCAGTTACAACGAGTGTCACGTGGTCTCATCAGCCGTGAGAGGGTTAACTATTTCTTCTAAAGCAACAGGTACTACGTTCATTTTTTAGTGCAGTTTGTAGTAATTTGTGCATTAGTTTCCCATGATGATGTGTAGAACATTTAGTTAGCATATTTGGTTGAGTTTTTTAAAAAATATACAGGGTGATGCAAAATTCAGCTTTGTAGTACAGAAAGTTTAACTTGGTTTTCAAAATGTGATGAAATTGCATATATTAACGAATGCCCTGTATGTACTTCTGAATGGCACAGTAACATATTCCTCTTTTATCATTCGTTAACCATAGTATGGTGTGTCAAAGCCACATATAATGGAATCGAATCTGTTTTATTTTGAAAAAACTAAAAAAGAGAAACAAACGTTAGAAGAGGAATTTTAACGTTTCTTGAAGGGCAAAGGACCCTTATCGCAACAGGACAAAGTGGAGGGGTTTCCTCTTCAAATTAACTTTATTTCGACAAAATATGTAAATAACTTTGGGAGATATGGCGAATAGTATGTAGTATATAGTAACAATGGATAAGAATATAATATATATGTAGAATGACATATGCTATATTGTTGAATAGTTGCCTAACAACATATATATACCAAATAGGAGAGTTTTTTACAAAAAATTGAAGAAATTAATGGTTGAAGCCATATATTATCCAGTTACAACGAGTGTCACGTGGTCTCATCAGCCGTGAGAGGGTTAACTATTTCTTCTAAAGCAACAGGTACTACGTTCATTTTTTAGTGCAATTTGTAGTAATTTGTGCATTTGTTTTCCCATGATGATGTGTAGAACATTTAGTTAGCATATTTGGTTGAGATTTCGAAAAAATGTACAGGGTGATGCAAAATTCATCTTTGTAGTACAGATAGTATAAATTGGTTTTCAAAATGTGAAGAAAGTGCATATATTAACGAATGCCCTGTATGTACTTCTGAATGGCACAGTAACATATTCCTCTTTTATCATTCGTTAACCACAGTA